>NC_041381.1:600387262-600504290 GCF_002162155.2 Triticum dicoccoides
CCTGGGGGCCTATATAAAGGAGGGCAAGGGGGAGGGAAGCCGCACCCCCAAGTCTTGGCGCCTCCCTCCCCCTGCTACACCTCGTCCTCCTCCCGCGGCAGCTTGGCGAAGCCCTGCCGGAGTTCTGCTGCATCCACCACCACGCCGTCGTGCTGCTGGATCATCATCAACCTCTCCTTCCCCCTTGCTGGATCAAGACGGAGTCGACGTCACGCTGACCGTACGTGTGTTGAACGCGGAGGTGCCGTCCATTCGGCGCTAGGATCTCCGGTGATAGGATCACGACGAGAACGACTACTTCAACCCCGTTCTTTTGAACGCTTCCGCTCGTGATCTACAAAGTGGTATGTAGATGCATCTCCACTTTCACTCATTGCTTAGATGAACTCATAAATGGATCTTTGTGAAACCGTAGGAAAATTTTTATTTTCTGCAACGTTCCCCAACACTTCTGCGGCGAGGGCAGCGGTGTGCCCCTCAGTACGGAGGGAGCATTCCGTGTTTTCGTTCACTGTTATGATACCACGTGGACCGGGCATCTTGAGCTTAAGATAAGCATAGTGTGGCACCGCATTGAATCTGGCAAATGTGGTTCGTCCAATCAGTGTGTGATAGCCCCTGCAGAAGGGGACGAGATCAAAGATTAATATTTCACGTCGAACGTTATCAGGGGATCGGAAGACCACTTCCAGTGTGATTGAGCCCGTACAACAGGCCTTTACATCTGGTATGACACCTTTGAAGGTGGTTCTTGTGGGCTTGATCCTTGAAGGATCGATACCCATCTTTTGAACTGTATCCTGATAGAGCAGGCTCAGTCTGCTTCCACCATCCATAAGGACTCGTGTGAGGTGGACTCCACCAACGATTGGGTCGAGCACCAGTGCATCTAAACCTCTGTGACGGATACTGGTCAGATGGTCCCTGTGATCAAAAGTGATTGGACAGGATGACCATAGGTTGTACTTTGGGGCGACTGGCTCCATCGCGTAGGAGTCCCTGAGTGCGAGTCTCCGCTCCCTCTTGGGGGTATGGGTGGCGTATATCATGTTCACCAATTTTACTTGTGGAGGAAACTTCTTTTTTCCTCCTATCTTCGGTGGCCGGGGCTCCTCGTCATCGTCATCACTTTGCGACCCCTTCTCTTTGCTTTCGGAGTTTGACTTGCCGGCCTGTTTGAAGACCCAGCATTCCCTGTTGGTATGATTGGCTGGTTTATCGGGGGTTCCATCGATTTGACATGGACGGTCTAGTATGCGGTCCAAACTGGACGGGTCCGGACTGTTTCTCTTAAACGGCTTCTTCCGCTGACCGGATTTGGAGCCGCTGAATCCGGCATTGACGGTTGTGTCTTCGGTGTTGTCGCCATTGTTTCGACGTTTGTGTCTACTATGTCCGGGCTTGCCGTTGCTATCTCTAGCTTCAGAAGTGCCAGGTTTTCTTGAGGTGTTGCTGCTACGAGCTAGCCAGCTATCTTCACCCGCACAGAAGTGGTTCATAAGCGTCGTAAGGGCTACCATGGACTTCGGATTCTCTTGGCCGAGGTGTCGGGCGAGCCACTCATCACGAATGTTATGCTTAAAGGCCGCTAGGGCTTCGGCATCCGGACAGTCGACGATCTGGTACTTTTTAGTTAAGAACCGAATCTAGAATTTCTTGGCTGACTCTCTGGGCTGTTGGATTATATGACTTAAGTCATCGGCATCCGGAGGTCAGACATAAGTGCCCTAGAAGTTGTCGAGGAATGCATCTTCTAGGTTCTCCGAACTGCCAATGGAGTTTTCGGGCAGACTGTTTAACCAGTGCCAAGCTGGTCCCTTGAGTTTTAGCGGGAGATACTTGATGGCGTGGAGATCATCACCGCGGGCCATATGTATATGGAGAAGGAAGTCCTTGATCCATACCGCGGGATCTGTTGTCACATCATATGATTCCATGTTTACGGGTTTAAACCCTTCCAGGAATTCATGTTCCATTACTTCATCGGTGAAGCATAGGGGGTGGGCAGCGCATCTATGCCGGGCTATGTCGGGACGCAGCTCGGATAGAGCCGGTCTGCGGTAGTTGGCCCGGACAAGTTTGTTATTTTTGTATCCGGCTGGGTGGCCGTTGTTGCGCATTAGGGTGCACCCCCGCGATCCATAGATCGATCTGGTTTGTTCTGCTCTATTTTCCAAGTTGTACCGTAGGTCATGTGTGTAGCCCCGAGCTGTTGTGTTTCTATTTGTTCGGTGACGTGGCACCGGCTGGTGTTCGGGCTCAGTCGCCACTATATCGCGGCCACGCGGAGGTCGATCGGCCGCATTGTGCGCTGGTAGTGCTAGCTCCAATGCTTCGTCATCGAATTGATGTTGCAATTTGCGCTTCGGGTAACATTTGGTTGGGCATTCGAGTCCATATTCCTCGGCTACCAGGACCTTAGTCCATCTATCCATGAGCAGATCTTGATCAGCTTGGATCTGATGCTGCTTCTTCTTCAGGCTCTTTGTAGTGGCTATTAGCCGGCGCTTAAAATGCTCCTGCTCGACGGGATCCTCCGGCAGGATAAATTCTTCGTCGCCGAGGCTCACCTCCTCCTCGGAGAGTGGCATGTAATTGATGTCTTCTGAGTCATCATTCACGGCCTGTTCATCAGGGCTAGCTTGCCCGTCTTCCCGTTCATCCTATTCGAAACATGGCCTGGCGGGGTCTTCGTTGATCTTCGGCATCGTCCGGAGTGCTATGGTCTCTGGTGCCGGTATCACTGCTTTTGTTATGGCGAGGTTTAGAGTGGAGCCACTGACGTTGGTGTTTCGGCTGCTTCTCAGGACGCTGATCCTCAACTGGGTCCTTTTTGTCCTCGCCATTATCTTCTTCGGGTGTATCCACCATGTAAATATCATATGAAGAGGTGGTTGTCCAGCGCCCTGTGGGCGGTGGTTCTTGTTCTTCTCTGGCATCGTCATCCATACCGTCGATGTCCTCGGAGTCGAAATCAAGCATGTCGGTCAAATCATCGACAGTGGCTATCAAGTGGGTGGTGGGTGGGCAACGAAGACGGACATAGTTTGGCCAAGAATCTCCAGACAAGGAGAGGGACTTTAATGAGTTTAACACATAACCCAAGCGTGAGTGTTGGAAGATGTCTGCAGAGCTGGACTCTAGGATCGGCGCCTAGTCATATTCGATGGGCGCGGATACAAGTGGTCCGGAGCCTATGGCCGGAGACAGGTCCGAGGCTCCGATGACACAGGCCTCATTGGAGGTCAGATCTGTGTTCGGCTCTAGCGCTGCTGAGTCTGCGGCTTCCGTGGCGAGGTTGAGCTTCCCATCCTTGAATGGTGTGCTTTTCTCCGGCTCCAGGGCCAGAGCGGTTACAGGTGCTATTCCCTGGGTACGGTCCAATGACAGATCTAGGTCATGCTCATCGTGGCGGCAGGGTGCAGCTGTCATGGGCTCGAATCCGTCGAAGATCAAGTCCCCACGGATATCAGCGGTGTAGTTCAAACTCCCAAACCTGACCTTTTGGCCAGGGGCGTAGCTATCGATATGATCCAGATGGCCAAATGAGTTGGCCCGTAGTGTGAAGCCACTGAATACGAAAATCTTCCTGGGAAGAAAAACCTCACCCTGGACTGCGTTGTTGTGAATGATTGAAAGATCCATCAAGCCTTATGGTGACAACACACTAGAACTCTCAATGAAAGCACCAATGTCGGTGTCAAAACTGGCGGATCTCGGGTATGGGGTCCCGAACTATGCGTCTAAGGCTAATGGTAACAGGAGGCGGGGGACACAATGTTTACCCAGGTTCGGGCCCTCTCGATGGAGGTAATACCCTACTTTCTACTTGATTGATCTTGATGATATGAGTATCACAAGAGTTGATCTACCACGAGATCATAGAGGATAAACCCTAGAAGCTAGCCTATGATTATGATTGTTCTTGTCCTACGGACTAAACCCTCTAGTTTATATAGACATCGGAGGGGGCTAGGGTTACACAGAGTCGGTTACAAGGAAAGGAATCGTCATATCCGAATCGCCAAGCTTGCCTTCCACGCAAAGGAGAGTCCCATTCGGACACGGGACGAAGTGTTCTATCTTGTATCTTCATAGCCCAACAGTCTGGCATATGCATATAGTCCAGCTGTCCGAGGACCCCTTAATCCAGGACTTCCTCAGGGCCCTCCTACACGGCCGGATCTAGGCTGGAGCTCCCCTCCGATGGCCGCTGGATCTGGATGGGGATCTCCGTTGCTTTGGTTTGTTGTGATGGTGGGTGTTCGCGGTGAGCGCATTGGTGGTCGGCGTGGGCGCAACATGGCGGTCGATGTTCGACATGGTTGGTTCCACCACAAAGAACCTAACCATCTGATATACGCTCAGTTCGTGTGCTATTATGAAGTTGCATGCAAGAATAGGTTATGCAAGTGGAATTAATACTCTCGTATTTTTGTATGTTTGTATGGCAGCCTTGATACTCCATATTGTTTTTTCTCTTTTATAAAATATGAAAAAAATTACAAATTTTATTTTGATCTATTCTATAGTTACATATGACCATGGTGAGGGTTGAACTACGATGGTATATGAAAAATAACGACATAAACATCATGTTATTAATGCGATTAAACATTTGAGATTGTAGCTCTATAATCTGAATTGAATAAAGTTTTCATTTCAGGTAGCTATATCTTGTATCTTTTTATGTCCAAATTGTTGGGAAATTTAGTAGAAAACAAAAAAATCGCATTACGAACACCAAGGAACAATATGAAGGTGCATAAGAGCAGTGGCAGAGATTGGGCCATATTCTTGGAGGGGCAATGGGCTTGGCGGCTACTAGAACAAGATTTTGGGACGATTTTCACTAATATACGGGCCATCTCTTATGGGGTAGTCAAGGAAAATCTCATGGGATGGGGGGCAATGGCCCAGGATGGCCCTCACTATGCTCCACCACTTCAGAAGAGGATTGGATCATGATCATTACCAACTCCGAGTTGTAGCGGAAGAAGACGAGTCGGTGTAGATCTGACTTGGTGTCCCTTGAACCGTCAAAGAACGATCCCTTGAACCGCCCTCAAACGATCCCTCGAACCGAAGACCGAAAGCACGACCTCTCTACAGTTTGCAAGCGTACGGTCTTCATGATCCGGCAATGCCGTCTAGAGCTAATCGCCATTGGAGAATTATAGGCTAAGATTAGATCCACTCGGGGCTTCTAATTATGAGGATTAGATGAACGAGAACTAGCTCTAATTATCTCAATTAGAACTAGTAGTATTGGGCTAGAGGAGGCACCTAAAACTTGTGTATTAAAAAGGGACAATACCTCTAGTATATGTAGGTTAGATGAGAAGAGAGGGGCAGCCACAAAGTTGGGAAAGCCCCTCCTTGGGGCGCTGGCCAAGGGGGAGGAGCCCCCCAACAAGGTAAGAGGGGGGGGGGGCTCCACTTGGGCCATTGTGGCCCAAGTTGCCTTCCACCTCTAGGCCTTTTAAGGCCAGTTGATATTTAATTAATTATAAAAGCATTCTAAAAATTACTAAAGCCTTTTATTATTAATTTAACATCACCAAAACATTTTCCACATATATATTATTTATCAAAAATACCTGGTATTACCCGATAAACTCTAAAACCCTTCCGGTGACCTTGAAACGCTTCTGATTCCTCTCGGAACTATTCCAAATATTAATGAAACTATTTCATCAATAAATCCTCGATACTCTTGTCCTACTAACTCTCAGCAGATCGTGATTACCTTAATCTTGTGACCCTGTAGTCAGGTAAATCATCTGGGAATATGCCCTAGAGGCAATAATAAAATGGTTA
Organism: Triticum dicoccoides; assembly: GCF_002162155.2. Taxonomy (NCBI): domain Eukaryota; kingdom Viridiplantae; phylum Streptophyta; class Magnoliopsida; order Poales; family Poaceae; genus Triticum; species Triticum dicoccoides. The sequence goes on from NC_041381.1 coordinate 600,393,083, forward strand.
TTATTATATTTCCTTGTTCATGATAATTGTCTATTGTTCATGCTATAATTGTATTAACCAGAAACCGTAATACATGTGTGAATACATAGACCACAACATGTCCCTAGTAAGCCTCTAGTTAACTAGCTCGTTAATCAATAGATGGTTGTGGTTTCCTGACCATGCACATTGGATGTCGTTGATAACGGGGTCACATCATTAGGTGAATGATGTGATGGACAAGACCCAATCCTAAGCATAGCACAAGATCGTGTAGTTCGTTTGCTAGAGCTTTTCTAATGTCAAGTATCATTTCCTTAGACCATGAGATTGTGCAACTCCCGGATGCCGTAGGAATGCTTTGGTTGTATCAAACGTCACAACGTAACTGGGTGACCATAAAGGTGCACTACAGGTATCTCCGAAAGTGTCTGCTGGGTTAGCACGAATCAAGATTGAGATTTGTCACTCCGTATGACGGAGAGGTATCTCTGGGACCAATCAGTAATGCATCATCATAATGATCTCAATGTGACTAAGGAGTTAGTCACGGGATCATGTGTTACAGAACGAGTAAAGAGACTTGTCGGTGACGAGATTGAACAAGGTATGGGGATACCGACGATCGAGACTCGGGCTAGTAACATACCGATGGACAAAGGGAATTGTATACGGGATTAATTGAATTCCTAACATCATGGTTCATCCGATGATATCATCATGGAACGTGTGGGAGCCAATATGGGTATCTAGATCCCGCTATTGGTTATTGGCCGGAGAGGTGTCTCGGTCATGTCTGCATGGTTCCCAAACCCGTAGGGTCTGCACGCTTAAGGTTCGGTGACGCTAGAGTTGTAATGGGAATTGTGTGTGGTTACCAAAAGTTGTTCCGAGTCCCGGATGAGATCTCGGACGTCACGAGGAGTTCTGGAATGGTCCGTAGGTGAAGATTTATATATAGGAAGTCCAGTTTCAGTCATTGGAAAGGTTTTGGGGGTTATCAATATTATACCGGGACCACCGAAAGGGTTCCGATGGTCCATCGGGTGGGGCCACCTACCCAGGGGACCAAATGGGCTGAATATGGGTGTGAACTAGCCCCCTAGTGGGCTGGTGCTCCCCCCAAGGGGCCCGAGGCTCCTAGGGTTAAAACCCTAGGAGTGGGGGCGCCCCCCACCAACTTGGGAGGCAAGCACCCCCCTTGCCCCCCCCTCTCTAGATGGATCTAGGGGGCGGCCCCCTCTCCCCTTCACCCTATAAATAGAGGGGGTGGGAGGGATGCCGCACCTCAGCCCCTGGCGCAGCCCTCCCCCCTCCTACACCTCTTCCTCCTCCGTTTAGCTTGGCGAAGCTCTGTTAGAGAACCACGAGCTCCACCACCATGCCGTCGTGATGCCGGAGTTCTCCCTCAACTTCTCCGCTCCCCTTGCTGGATCAAGAAGTAGTAGACGTCCTCGGGCTGTACGTGCATTGAACTTGGAGGGGCCGCCAGTTTGGCGCTAGATCGGATCTTCCGTGATTTGAATCGCCGCGAGTAAAACTCCATCAACCGCGTTCCTTGCAATGCTTCCGCTTAGCAATCTTCAAGGGTATGAAGATTCTCTCTCTCTCTCTCTCTCTCATTGCTAACATCTCCTAGATTGATCTTGGTGACACGTAGGAATTTTTTTTTAATTATTACTATGTTAGCCAGGTCTATCCGTAGATTCTATGCACGAGTAGAACACAAGTAGTTGTTGGTGATGATTTGGTAAATTTGCTGGTCATTACTAGTCCTATCTTGATTCGGCGGCATTGTGGGATGTAGCAGCCCGGACCGACTTTACACGTACGCTTACGTGATACTTGTTCCACTACGTGACATGCACTTGTTGCATAAGGTGGATAGCGGGTGTTTGTCTCTCCCACTTTAGTTGGATCGGATTCAATGAAGAGGTTTCCTATGAAGGGTAAATAGCAATTGGCATATCATCATTGTGGCTTTTGCGTAGGTAAGAAATGTTCTTCCTAGAAACCCATAGCAGCCACATAAAACATGCAACAACAATTAGAGGATGTCTAACTTGTTTTTGCAGGGTATGCTATGTGATGTGATATGGCCAAAATGATGTGATGAATTATATATGTGATGTATGAGATTGATCATGTTCTTGTAATAGGAATCACGACTTGCATGTCGATGAGTATGGCAACCGGCAGGAGCCATAGGAGTTGTCTTAATTTATTGTATGACCTGTGAGTCAATATAAACGCCATGTAATTACTTGACTTTATGCTAACTGCTAGCCATAGTAGTACAAGTAATAGTTGGCGAGACAACTTCATGAAGACACGATGATGGAGATCATGATGATGGAGATCATGGTGTCATGCCGGTGACGATGGTGATCATGCCACGCCTCAAAGATGGAGATCAAATGTGCAAGATGATATTGGCCATATCATGTCACTTTATAATTTGCATGTGATGTTTATCATGTTTACATCTCATTTGCTTAGAACGACGGTAGCATAAATAAGATGATCCCTCGCTAAAATTTCAAAAAATGTGTTCCCTCTAAGTGTGCACCGTTGCGAAGTTTCGTTGTTTCGAAGCACCACGTGATGATCGGGTGTTATAGATTCTAACGTTCGGATACAACCAGTGTAAGCCAGATTTACACATGCAAAACACTCAGGTAGACTTGACGAGCCTAGCATGTACAGACATGGCCTCAGAACACGAGATACCAAAAGGTCAAACATGAGTCGTATAGTAGATGCGATCAGCATGGAGATGTTCACCATTGATGACTAGCCTGTCTCAGATGATGATCGAACATGGCCTAGTCGATTTGGATCATGTATCACTTAGATGACCAGAGGGATGTCTATCTAAGCGGGAGTTCATTAAATAATTTGATTAGATGAACTTAATTGTCATCAACTTAGTATAAAATTGTCTTTACAATCTATCTTGTAGACCCAATGGCCCATGCTAATGTTGCGCTCAACTTCAATGCTTTCCTAGAGAAAACCAAGCTGAAAGACGATGGAAGCAACTATATGGACTGGGTCCGTAACTTGAGGATCATCCTCATAGCTTCCAAGAAAGCATATGTCCTTGAAGCACCACTAGGTGACGCACCCATTTTCCCATCAACTAAAGACGTTATGAACGCCTGGCAGTCGTGTAGTGCTGATTACTCCCTGGTTCAATGCAGCATGCTTTACAGCTTACAACTGGGGCTCCAAAAGCGTTTTGAGCAACACGGAGGATATGAGATGTTCCAAGAGATGAGAATGGTTTTCCAAGCTCATGCCCAGGTCGAGAGATATGAAGTCTTTGACGAGTTCTTTAGTTGTAAGATGGAGGAAAATAGTTCTGTCAGCGAGCATATACTCAAAATGTCTAGGTTGCACAACCGCTTGTCTCAGCTGGGAGTTAATCTTCCAGATGACTTGTTCATTGACAGAATCCTCCAGTCGCTTCCACCTAGCTACAAGAGCTTTGTGATGAACTTCAATACGCAAGGGATGGAGAAGACCATTCCCGAGTTATATTCGATGCTGAAATTAGCAGAGGAGATCAAAAAGGAACATCAAGTGTTGATGGTAAATAAGACCACTAGTTTCAAGAAAGGCAAGGGTAAGAAGAACTTCAAGAAGGACGACAAGGGAGTTGCCGCGCCCGATAAGTCAGTTGCCAGAAAGAAGTGAAAGAAAAGATCCAAGCCTGAGACTTAGTGCTTTCATTGCAAGGGAAATGGTCACTAAAAGCGGAACTGCCCCATGTACTTAGCGGATAAGAAGGCCGGCAATGTCAAAGGTATATATGATATACATGTTATTGATGTGTACGTTACCAGCGCTTGTAGTAGCTCCTGGGTATTTGATACCGGTGCGATTGCTCACATTTATAACTCAAAATAGGAGCTGCGGAATAAGTGAAGACTGGCGAAGGACGAGGTGATGATGCGCGTCGGAATGGTTCCAAGGTCGATGTGATTGCCATCTGCACGCTACCTCTACATCTACCTTCGGGATTAGTTTTAAACCTCAATAATTGTTATTTAGTACAAGCTTTGAGCATGAACATTGTATCTGGATCTCGTTTGATGTGAGATGGCTACTCACTTAAATCCGAGAGTAATGGTTGTTCTATTTATATGAGAGATATGTTTTATGGTCATGCCCCGCTGGTCAATGGTTTATTTTTTATTGAATCTTTAACGTGATGTTACATATATTCATAGTGTGAATGCCAAAAGATGTAAGGTTGATAATGATAGTCCAACATACTTGTGGCACTGCCGCCTTGGTCATATTGGTGTCAAACGCATGAAGAAACTCCATGCGGATGGAATTTTGGAGTTTCTTGATTATGAATCATTTGACATGTGCGAACCATGCCTCCTGGGCAAGATGACCAAGACTCCGTTCTCCGGAACAATGGAGCTAGCAACCAACTTGTTGGAAATAATACATATTGATGTATGCGGTCCAATGAGCATTGAGGCTCACGGTGGCTATTGTTATGTTCTCACCCTCACTGATGACTTAAGTAGATATGGGTCTAATTAATGAAACGCAAGTCTGAGACCTTTCAAAAGTTCAAGGAATTTTAGAGCGAGGTAGAGAATCAACGTGAATGGAAAATAAAGTTCTTACGATCTGATCATGGAGGAGAATACTTGAGTCACGAGTTTGCCACACACTTAAGGAAATGTGGAATTGTTTCACAACTCACGCCGCCTGGAACACCTCAGCGTAATGGTGTGTCTGCACGTCGTAATCGCACTCTATTGGATATGATGCAACCTGTGATGTCTCTTACCGATTTACCACTATCATTTTGGGGTTATGCTTTAGAGATTGCCGCATTCACTTTAAATAGGGCCCCATCTAAATCCTTTGAGACGAAACCATATGAATTATGGTTTGGGAAGAAACCTAAGTTCTCATTTCTGAAAATTTTGGGATGCGATGCTTATGTCAAGAAACTTCAACCTGAAAAGCTCGAACCCAAATCGGAAAAGTGTGTCTTCATAGGATACCCTAGGGAAACTATTGGGTATACCTTCTACCTCAGATCTGAAGGCAAGATCTTTGTTGCCAAGAATGGATCCTTTCTGGGGAAAGAGTTTCTCTTGAAAGAAGTAAGCGGGAGGAAAGTAGAACTTGATGAGGTACCCCCTCTTCAACCGGAGAGAGTAGAGCAGCACATGAAGATGTTTATGTGGTGCCTGCACCGGCTAGAGAGCAAGTTGATGATTATGATCATGAAACTTTGGGTCAAGCTGCTACTGAACTTCGTAGGTCCACAAGGACACGTTCCACACCAGAATGGTACGGCAACCCTGTCCTGGAAATCATGTTTTTAGACAACGGTGAACCTTCAAACTATGAAGAAGCGATGGCGGGCCCAGATTCCAACAAATGGCTTGAAGCCATGAAATCTGAGATATGATCCATGTATGAGAACAAAGTATGGACTTTCGTGGACTTGCCCGAAGATCGGCAAGCCATAGAGAATAAGTGGATCCTTAAGAAGAAGACTGACATGGATGGTAATGTGACCGTCTATAAGGGTCGGCTTGTCACTAAGGGTTATCGACAAGTTCAAGGAGTAGACTACGATGAGACCTTGTCACCCATAGCGAAGCTAAAGTCCATCCGAATCATGTTCGCAATTGCCGCATTCTATGATTATGAGATCTGGCAAAGGGACGTCAAAACAACATTCCTTAGTGGTTTCCTTAAGGAAGAATTGTATATGATGCGGCCGGAAGGTTTTATCAATCCTAAGAATGCTGACAAGGTATGCAAGCTCCAACGCTCCATCTATGGGCTGGTGCAAGCATCTCAGAGTTGGAACATTCACTTTGATGAAGTGATCAAAGCGTTTGGGTTTATACAGACTTATGGAGAAGCCGGTATTTACACGAAAGTGAGTGGGAGCTCTATAGCATTTCTCATATTATATGTGGATGACATACTATTGATGGGAAATGATATAGAAATTTTGGAAAGCATAAATGCCTATTTGAATAAGCATTTTTCAATGAAGGACCTTGGAGAAGCTGCTTACATATTGGGCATCAAGATCTATATTGAGATAGATCAAGACATCTCATTGGTCTTTCACAAAGCACATACCTTGACAAGATATTGAAGACATTCAATACGGATCAGTCCAAGAAGGGGTTCTTCCCTATATTGCAAGGTGTGAGATTGAGCGCAGCTCAATGCCCGACCTCGGCAGAAGAAAGAGAAAAGATGAGTGTCATCCCCTATGCCTCCTCCATAGGCTCTATTATGTACGCCATGCTATGTACCAGACCTAATGTGAACCTTGCCATGAGTTTGGTAGGGAGGTAGCAAAGTGATCCCGGAATGGAACACTAGACAATAGTCAAGAATATCCTGCAGTACCTGAGAAGGACTAAGGATATGTTTCTCGTTTATGGAGGTGCCGAGGGGCTCGTCGTAAAGGGTTACGTCGATGCTAGCTTTGACTCATATCTGGATGACTCCAAGTCACAAACCGGATATGTGTATATTTTTAATGGTGGGCAGTCAGCTAGTGCAGTTGCAAGAAAAGCATCATGGCGGGATCTACATGTAAAGCGGAGTACATAGCTGCTTTGGAAGCAGCGCAGGAAGGAGTCTTGATGAAGGAGTTTATCACCGACCTAGGAGTGATTCCCAATGCGTCGGGCCCGATGACTCTCTTCTGTGACAACATTGGAGCTATTGCCATTGCCAAAGAGCCCAGGTTTCACAAGAAGACCAAGCACATCAAGCACCGCTTCAACTCCATTCGTGAATATATTCAAGATGGAGACATAGATATTTGTAAAGTACATAGGGATCTGAATGTCGTAGATCCGTTGACTAAACCTCTTCCATGAGCAAAACATGATCAGCACCAGAACTCTATGGGTGTTCGATTCATCACAATGTAACTAGATTATTGACTCTAGTGGAAGTGGGAGACTATTGGAAATATGCCCTAGAGGCAATAATAAAATGGTTATTATTATATTTCATTGTTCATGATAATTTTCTATTGTTCATGCTATAATTGTATTAAACGGAAACCGTAATACATGTGTTAATACATAGACCACAACATATCCCTACTGAGCATCTAGTTGACTAGCTCGTTGATCAATAGATGGTTGTGGTTTCCTAACCGTGGACATTGGATGTCGTTGATAAAGGGATCACATCATTAGGAAAATGATGTGATGGAGAAGACCCAATCCTAAGCATAGCACACGATCGTGTAGTTCCTTTGCTAGAGCTTTTCTAATGTCAAGTATCATTTCCTTAGACCATGAGTTTGTGCAACTCCCGGATGCCGTAGGAATGCTTTGGGTAAATCAAACGTCACAACGTAACTGGGTGACCATAAAGGTGCACTATGGGTATCTCCGAAAGTGTTTGTTGGGTTGGCACAAATCGAGACAGGGATTTGTCACTCCGTATGACGGAGAGGTATCTCTGGGCCCACTACGTAATTCATCATCATAATGAGCTCAATGTAACTAAGGATTTAGTCACGGGATCATGTATTATAGAACGAGTAAAGAGACTTTCCGGTGACGAGATTGAACAAGGTATGGGGATACCGACGATCGAATCTCGGGCAAGTAACATACCGATGGACAAAGGGAATTGTATACGGGATTAATTGAATCCCTGACACCGTGGTTCATCCGATGAGATCATCGTGCAACATGTGGGATCCAATATGGGTATCCAAATCCTGCTATTGGTTATTGGTCAGAGAGGTGTCTCGGTCATGTCTGCATGTTTCCCGAACCCGTAGGGTCTACACACTTAAGGTTCAGTGACGCTAGAGTTGTAATGGGAATTGAATGTGGTTACTGAAAGTTGTTCAGAGTCCCGGATGAGATCCCGGACGTCATGAGGAGTTACAGAATGGTTAGGAGGTGAATATTTATATAAGGGAAGTCCAGTTTCAGTCACCGGTAAGGTTCTGGGGGTTATCGGTATTGTACCGGGACAACTGGAAGGGTTCCGGGGGTCCACCGGGGTGGGCCACCTACCCCGGGGGACCAAATGGGCTGAATATGGGTCGGAACCAGCCCTTTAGTGGGCTGGTGCTCCCGCCAAGGGGCCCAAGGCGCCTAGGGTTAAAACCCTAGGAGTGGGGGCGCCCCCCACCAACTTGGGGGGGCAAGCACCCTCCTTGGCCCCCACCCTCTAGATGCACCTAGGCGGCCGAAACCCTCTCCCCTTCACCCTATAAATAGAGGGGTGTGGGAGGGCAGCCGCACCTTAGCCCCTGGCGCAGCCTTCCCTCCCTCCTACACCTCCTCCTCCTCCTCCGTTGAGCTTGGCGAAGCTCTGCTGGAGAACCACGAGCTCCACCACCACACCGTCATGTTGCCGGAGTTCTCCCTCAACTTCTCCTCTCCCCTGGCTGGATCAAGAAGGAGGAGACGTCCCCGGGCTTTACGTGTGTTGAACATGGAGGCACCGCCCTTTCAGCGCTAGATCGGATCTTTCGCAATTTCAATCGCCGCGAGTACGACTCCATCGACTACGTTCCTTGCAACGCTTCCGCTTAGCGATCTTGAAGGGTATGAAGATGCTCTCTCTCTCTCTCTCTGTCTGTTTCTCTCTTGTTGCTAGCATCTCCTAGATTGATCTTGGTGACACGTAGGAATTTTTTTGAATTATTACTACGTTACCCAACAAATCATAGACATGAAGAAACCCCTTCATTCAATGACCGATAGCGAAACCGTGGACGTCCATATCGATCCCTATGATTACAGGAATGGCATTCCAGTGAAACTTTGTTTATGATGTGATGTTCCCTTTGCTTCACGATACTTTACAAAACCTGAGGTGAGATATATTGGTACCCTCTTGAGTCATACACATGCTCACTATACCGGTCTCCTCATTACCAATTTTGTTCTTCTTTCTCATTCTCATGTTCCGGCATCCCCGTGACGAAGTCACCTATGTCTGGCCAGATGATGATGGATGCATTCACACCGAGAGGGCCCTAAGAATATCTCTTCATCTTCGGAGGAAAAAATTCTACTCTCGAGCTATCGTGCCCCTTGTCAAACTTTCCAATGAATCTGTAAGTTGTCGTCATGATCACCAAGTTACTAATGACCTTTAAGCAACCCCAAAGCTCATCATACGATAAGAAGTGACTATGATACTCTCATGGTCTAAGGAATTAAAATCACAAGTTAACACTGTGTGTTATAACAATTGACTTACGATAATATTATCTCAAAGTATAACAAACAAGTTTGGGCCGATTCAGTATGATCGTTCTTCTAACATCATACTCTCAATGTTGTTGTGAGACTATCGTTACACTTAACGATACCTCAACATATGGAAAACATGATCGCCAACAACACTTGAGCTATTCTTAGAGGCGGGACTAGGAATCTTATTTTACTGTTTATTGTTCTACATGTGCATATGAGTTTTCCACTGAATCGCATATTGCAAGATCACAACAGTTATAGCATAGAATATAAACTCTAAATTATGAACACGAATATGTAATAATACAATATTATTGCCTCTAGGGCATACTTCCAATATAAATCTTGATGGTACGCGTTTGTTATGTCCTTCATTTGTCATGCCATGTTGTTATATGCCAGCTCTTGGGGTCTCATTGTGTTTAGTTTCTTCCTATGCATATGCAGGGAAATTAGGAGAGCGGGATCACACAGATGAGCTACCAGCAAGCGCATCTCAGTGCGTCGGGTAGTGGTGCCCTCCCACATGTCGATGTGGCACGCCCACTTCATGAACTGCATCGGTGTTGGCGTATTCGTCGAGCCCGTCCATGTGGAGTGTGTTCACGAGGGGCAGGGTATTCTTGGAGTATGAAATTCATACAGGATTCATGTCTTTTGTGAGCAGGCTAACAATTTTGACTTACCACAGTGGGGTATTGTAATGTAGTCTTATTAGCTGAGAAGCTCACACCCCTCTTGGGAACACAACACCCCAAGGTATAAATTAGTACGAAGCACACATACTAGGAGTCTAGGACTCCAACAAAACATGCCTCACCAATCTAGTATCAAATGTTCATGGGTAAACCTCGATGATCGATCTCACACCTAGAATGGGCATGATTTTGTAGTCGTTGAATCCAGCCTCAAAGATTATCTTCTTCCACTCCTGCTCATCTCGCTCGACGCCGTTGATGAACATGATGAAAAGGTCAAACATGACTTGTGTCTCTTTGTACTTCAGGTCCTACGGTCCTGCACCAACCACTATGTCGACAATTATCATCTTCCCTCCCGCATCTTTTGGCGCGATGGCTTTCTTGCAATTTTTTAGTATCTTGATGCAGTCCTCGTCACCCCAATCATGCATGACCCACTGAAATAGTTGAAGGCGGTGATGAACATTAATTCACAACATGCTAACTTTATAGCTATATCTTCCCCCAAATAGGACATTGTGATTGTAGACTCTAATGGAGCACTTTAGCTATATGTAAGTCGCTTGAAAATTGATTTTGTGTAAGTCGTATTGTTGGCCTTTGATTTTTGCTCCTTTTTTTCCTGCATTGGTTTGGGCTAGCTGACTGACCACATATTTAGGTCAGTCGATTCAATAACGGGCTGAAGCTCATTACCTTTGCAACCTAGCCCTCCCCTCCCTCCCTTTGTTCTTTTCTATTTTTCCTGTTTTTATTTTTTCCTTCTATTTTTTTCTTTATTATTATTTGGTTTTTGTGTGGTTATTCTTGGGATGTTGGGCGAGTGCAAATGTATACACACAAAATATATGTGAAAATGCACATTATATGATTATTCTGTGCATACTACAAAAAAAGTAATTTCACTGTAAAGTTGTGTCCAAGTTTTGTTTTTCCATTTTTTGTTCTTAAAAAGTAATACCAATGCCGCTAGTCCATTGTTTCTTATAAATCTTCATTGTTTTGATTTTCGTTCTAGTTATTATCTTTCTTCTTTATGGGTAATACCAATGCCATTAATTCCTTCCTTATTAGAAAACTTCTTTTTGCGAAAATTCGACTATTATATACTTATTCTTACATATTTTAAAAAACACAAAATTGTGTATATTGTGTGCAAAAAAATTATTTTTTGTTTTCAATTTTTTTCATTTTCTTTCTTCATAAAGGGTAACACCAATGCTAGTAATTAAATTTTTTTAGAAAAACTTATTGGTCCAATTTTGTTTTAGTTTTTTAAAGGGTAATACCAATGTCACTAATTCAATTTTTTTCTTAGAATTTTTTTTCAATTTTTTTTCATTTTATTTATTATGTAATGGTAATATCAATGCTGCTAATTCATTTCTTCTAGAATTATTTCTTAATTTTGCAAAAAACCGCACTATTATATGCTTATTCTTGCATATTTGGAAACATCGCAACTTTTGTGTATATTCTATGAAAATTTTGTCACTGTTTTTTATTTTTTATTTTTTTTCTTATTAAATAGTAATACAAATGTCACTAATTCATGCTTCCTTAGGAAAGCTCATCATTTGATTTTATACTAAATCAGCGACAATTAATATGGATCGAAGGGAGTAGTTATTATTTCATTTTATTTTTTCTTAAAGGGTAGTACCAGAACCACTAATTGTTTATTTCCAATATCGTCATTTTGAGTTTTTATTTCATTTTTATTCTTCTTCAGAGGTAGTACCAAAACCACTAATTCATTCTTTCCTAGAAAACTCGTTACTTTGCTTTTGTTTTAGTTTTATTCATGTTATTTCTTATTAAAAGGTAATACCAATGCCACTAATTCATTCCTTCTTAGAAAACTTTCTTGTTTTTTGATGAAATCCCACTATTGTATGTTTATCAATGCATATTTCAAAAAAGGCAGTTATGTGTATATTGTCTGCAAATTGTCATGTTTGTTATATTTTTTCATTTTCTTTTTTCTTAAAGTGTAATGCAAATGCCACTAATTCATTCTTCCTTTAAGAACCTCATTGTTTTGATTTTGATTTAGGTTTTATTTCAGTTCTTCTTAAATAGTAATACCAAAGCCACTAACTCATTCTGTCTTAGAAAACTTCATTATTTTGATTTTTAGTCTTATTTTGTTTGCTTCTTCTTTAATGGTAATATCAATGCCACTAATTCATTTCTTCTTAGGATACTTCCCCCTTTTGTGAAAATTTCTCTATTATATGCTTATTCTTTTATATTGTAAAGAAATCACAATTTATGTGTAAATTGTGTCCAAATTTGGCCCTTTTTGTTTTAGTTTATTTTTATTTTCTTTCGTCTTGAAGGGTTAGTTTTGTATTTGCTTTTATTTTTTTATTTTTTCACTGGGTATTGCATGCATGTGCTTGGGGTACTCCTATATATCCATCACGAAAGCCCTAGCCGTGGGTTTTTTCCCTTGCAAAAAAAGGTGGACTAATGACAATGCATGTGGGATCCTTCCATACATGACATGAGAAGTACTCCCTTAGTTTCTTTTTAGTCTGCATATAAGATTTGGTCAAAGTTAATCTTTGTTAACTTTGACTAAATTTATAGAAAAAACTATCAAGATTCATAATATGAAATCAATATTATTAGATGCATCATGAAATTATTTTTCATACCATATAGTTTTAGTACTGTAGATGTTGACATTTTTCCTTACAAAGTTGGTCACACTTTATAAAGTGTGACTTTGACTACATCTTATATGCAGATAAAAAGAAACGAGTGAGTACTAGCAAACATGCACTACATGTCGTATTCTGCAAGTAACAAACATGCACTGCATTCCTGCTCCATACTGATGCTTATGCTTTTTTCCCATTAGATGCTTATATGCTTTTTTGTCGTTGCATAGTAGGACCAGTGGTAAAATAATAGATGTAAGAAACATGGTGAGTAGTTGGCTGATTTTTGAGTTGTGTGTTATCTCTTTTTTTATATGAGCTACATGGATGGGGATGTGTTGCATTTGTCCTCCACATATGTACATACTCCCTCCGTTCCTAAATATAAGTCTTTGAAGAGATTCCACTAAGTGGACTACATACGGAGCAAAATGAATGCATCTAAACTTAAAATGCATCTATATACATCTGTATGCGGTTTATGTTGGAAATATGCCCTAGAGGCAATAATAAAGTGATTATCATTATATTTCCTTGTTCATGATAATTGTCTATTATTCATGCTATAATTGTGTTATCCGGAAATCGTAATACATGTCTGAATAAATAAGACCACAACATGTCCCTAGTAAGCCTCTAGTTGACTAGCTCGTTGATCAACAGATAGTCATGGTTTCCTGACTATGGACATTGGATGTTGTTGATAACGGGATCACATCATTAGGAGAATGATGTGATGGACAAGACCCAATCCTAAGCATAGCACAAGATCGTGTAGTTCGTTTGCTAGAGCTTTTCCAATGTCAAGTATCATTTCCTTAGACCATGAGATCGTGTAACTCCTGGATACCATAGGAGTGCTTTGGGTGTACCAAACGTCACAACGTAACTGTGTGACTATAAAGGTATACTACGGGTATCCCCGAAAGTATCTATTGGGTTAACATGGATCCAGACTGGGATTTGTCACTCCGTATGACAGAGAGGTATCTCTGGGCCCACTCGGTAATGCATCATCATAATGAGCTCAATGTGACAAAGTGTTTGGTCACGGGATCATGCATTACAGTACGAGTAAAGTGACTTGCCAGTAACGAGATTGAACGAGGTATTGGGATACTGACGATCGAATCTCGGGCAAGTGACGTACTGATTGACAAAGGGAATTGTATACGGGGTTACTCGAATCCTCGACATCGTGGTTCATCCGATGAGATCATCGTGGAACATGTGGGAGCCAACATGGGTATCCAGATCCTGCTGTTGGTTATTGGCCGGAGAGTTGCCTCAGTCATGTCTGTGTGATTCCCGAACCCATAGGGTCTGCACACTTAAGGTTCGGTGAGGCTAGGGTTGTAGAGATATTAGTATGCGGAAACCCGAAAGTTGTTCGGAGTCCCGGATGAGATCCCGGACGTCACGAGGAGTTCCGTAATGGTCCGTAGGTAAAGAATTCTATATAGGAAGTCCAGTTTCGGCCACCGTGAAAGTTTCGGGGTCACCGGTATTGTACCGGGACCACCGGAAGGGTCCCGGGGGTCCACCGGATGGGGCCACCTATCCCGGAGGGCCACGTGGGCTGAAGGGGAAAGGAACCAGCCCCTGGTGGGCTGGTGTGCCCCCCTTGGGCCTCCCCTGCGCCCAGGGTTGGAAGCCCTAGGGGTGGGTGGGGCGCCCCACTTGACTTGAGGGGAAAGTTCCCCCCCTAGGCCGCCGCCCCCCCCCCCCTTGGAGATGGGATCTCCAGGGCCGGCGCACCCCCTAGGCCCCCTATATAAATAGGGGGGAGGGAGGGCAGCCACACCCTAGTCCCTGGCGCCTCCCTCTCCCCCCGTACCACCTCTCCCTCTCGCTGAGCTTGGCGAAGCCCTGCCGAGATCACCGCTGCTTCCACCACCACGCCGTCGTGCTGCTGGATCTCCATCAACCTCTCCTTCGCCCTTGCTGGATCAAGAAGTAGGAGACGTCTTCCCCAACCATACGTGTGTTGAACGCGGAGGTGCTGCCCGTTCAGCACTAGGATCATCGGTGATTTGGATCACGACGAGTATGACTCCCTCAACCCCGTTCTCTTGAATGCTTCCGCTCGTGATCTACAAGGGTATGTAGATGCACTCCTCTCTCTCGTTGCTAGATGAACTCCATAGATTGATCTTTGTGAAGCGTAGAAAATTTTTATTTTCTGCAACGTTCCCCAACAGTGGCATCATGAGCTAGGTCTATGCGTAGTTTTCTTTGCACGAGTAGAACACAAATTTGTTGTGGGTGTAGATGTTGTCAATTTTCTTGCCACTACTAGTCTTATTTTGCTTCGGTGGCATCATGGTATGAAGCGGCCCGGACCGACCTTACACGTACGCTTACGTGAGACAGGTTCCACCGACTGACATGCACTAGTTGCATAAGGTGGCTAGCGGGTGTCTGTCTCTCCCACTTTAGTCGGAGCAGATTCGATGAAAAGGGTCCTTATGAAGGGTAAATAGAAGTTGGCATATCACGTTGTGGCTTTTATGTAGGTAAGAAACGTTCTTGCTAGAACCCTATTGCAGCCACGTAAAACATGCAACAACAATTAGAGGACGTCTAACTTGTTTTTGCAGCATATGCCTTGTGATGTGATATGGCCAAAAGGTTGTGATGAATGATATATATGTGATGTATGAGATCATGTTCTTGTAATAGGAATCACGACATGCATGTCAATGAGTATGACAACCGGCAGGAGCCATAGGAGTTTTCTTAATTATTGTATGACCTGCGTGTCAATGATTAAACGCCATGTAATTACTTTACTTTATTGCTAAACCGTTAGCCATAGTAGTATAAGTAATAGTTAGCGAGCAACTTCATGGAGACACGATGATGGAGATCATGATGATGGAGATCATGGTGTCATGCCGGTGACGAAGATGATCATGGAGCCTCGAAGATGGAGATCAAAGGAGCTATATGATATTGGCCATATCATGTCACTATTTGATTGCATGTGATGTTTATCATGTTTTTGCATCTTATTTGCTTAGAACGACGGTAGTAAATAAGATGATCCCTCATAATAATTTCAAGAAAGTGTTCCCCCTAACTGTGCGCCGTTGCGAAAGTTCATTGTTTCGAAGCACCATGTGATGATCTGGTGTGATAGATTCCAACGTCTACATACAACGGGTGTAAGACAGATTTACGCATGCAAAACACTTCGGTTAACTTGACGAGCCTAGCATGTACAGACATGGCCTCGGAACACAAGAGACCGAAAGGTCGAACATGAGTCGTATGGAAGATACGATCAACATGAAGATGTTCACCGATGATGACTAGTCCGTCTCATGTGATGATCAGACACGGCCTAGTTGACTCGGATCATGTATCACTTAGATGACTAGAGGGATGTCTGATCTGAGTGGGAGTTCATTAAATAATTTGATTAGATGAACTTAATTGTCATGAACTTAGTCTTAAAACCTTTACAAAAATGTCTTGTAGATCAAATGGCCAACGCTCATGTCAACCTCAACTTCAACGTGTTCCTAGAGAAAACCAAGCTGAAAGATGATGGCAGCAACTATTCGGACTGGGTCGGGGCTGAGGATCATCCTCATAGCTGCCAAGAAAGCATATGTCCTAGAAGGACCGCTAGGTGAAGCATCCATCCCAGAGAACCAAGACGTTATGAACGCTTGGCAGTCACGTGCTGATGATTTCTCCCTCATTCAGTGCGGCATGCTTTACAGCTTAGAATCGGGGCTCCAAAAGCGTTTTGAGAAACAGGGAGCATATGAGATGTTCGAAGAGCTGAAAATGGTTTTCCAAACTCATGCCCGGGTTGAGAGATATGAAGTCTCCGACAAGTTCTATAGTTGTAAGATGGAGGAAAATGGTTCTGTTAGTGAGCACATACTCAAAATGTCTGGGTTGCACAACCGCTTGTCCCAGCTGGACATTAACCTCCTGGACGAGGCGGTCATTGACAGAATCCTTCAGTTGCTCCCAGCTAGCTACAAGAGCTTTGTGATGAACTACAATATGCAGGGGATGGTGAAAACTATTCCTGATGTATTTTCAATGCTGAAATCAGCAGAGGTGGAAATCAAAAAGGAGCATCAAGTGTTGATGGTCAATAAAATCACTAGTTTCAAGAAAGGCAAGGGTAAGAAGAACTTCAAGAAGGACGGCAAGGGAGTTGCCGCGCCCGGTAAGCTAGTTACCGAGAAGAAGCCAAAGAATGGACCCAAGCCTGAGACTAAGTGCTTTTATTGCAAAGGGAAGGGTCACTGGAAGCGGAACTGCCCCAAATACTTAGCGGACAAGAAGGCCGGCAACACTAAAGGTATATGTGATATACATGTAATTGATGTGTACCTTACCAGTACTCGTAGTAGCTCCTGGGTATTTGATACCGGTGCGGTTGCTCATATTTGTAACTCAAAGAAGGAGCTGCGGAATAAGCGGAGACTGGCGAAGGACGAGGTGATGATGCGTGTCGGGAATGGTTCCATGGTCGATGTGATCGCCGTCGGCACGCTACCTCTACATTTACCTACGGGATTAGTTTTAAACCTCGATAATTGTTATTTAGTGTCAGCTTTGAGCATGAACATTGTATCTGGATCTCGTTTAATACGAGATGGCTACTCATTTGAATCCGAGAATAATGGTTGTTCTATTTATATGAGAGATATGTTTTATGGTCATGCCCCGCTGGTCAATGGTTTATTCTTAATGAATCTCGAACGTGATGTTACACATATTCATAGTGTGAATACCAAAAGATGTAAGATTGATAATGATAGTCCCACATATCTGGGGCACTGCCGCCTTGGTCACATTGGTGTCAAACGCATGAAGAAGCTCCATACAGATGGACTTTTGGAGTCTCTTGATTTTGAATCATTTGACACATGCGAACCATGCCTCATGAGTAAAATGACCAAGACCCCATTCTCCGGAATAGTGGAGCGAGCAACCAACTTATTGGAAATTATACATACTGATGTGTGCGGTCCAATGAGCGTTGAGGCTCGCGGAGGCTATCATTATGTTCTCACCCTCACTGATGACTTGAGTAGATATGGGTATGTCTACTTGATGAAACACAAGTCTAAGACCTTTGAAAAGTTCAAGGAATTTCAGAATTAGGTAGAGAATCAACGTGACCGAAAAATAAAGTTCTTACGATCAGACCGTGGAGGAGAATATTTAAGTCATGAATTTGATACGCACTTAAGGAAATGTGGAATCGTTTCACAACTCACGCCGCCTGGAACACCTCAGCGTAACGACGTGTCCGAACGTCGTAATCGCACTTTATTGGATATGGTGCGATCTATGATGTCTCTTACCGATTTACCGCTATCATTTTGGGGATACGCTTTAGAGACAGCTACATTCACTTTAAATAGGGCACCATCTAAATCCGTTGAGATGACACTGTATGAAATATGGTTTGGGAAGAAACCTAAGCTGTCGTTTCTAAAAGTTTGGGGATGCGATGCTTATGTCAAGAAACTTCAACCTGAAAAGCTCGAACCCAAGTTGGAAAAATGTGTCTTCATATGATACCTTGAGGAAATCATTGGTATACCTTCTACCTCAGATCCGAAGGCAAGATCTTTGTTGCCAAGAACGGGTCCTTTCTGGAGAAAGAGTTTCTCTCAAAAGAAGTAAGTGGGAGGAAAGTGGAACTTGATGAAGTACTACCTCTTGAACCGGTAAGTAGTGCAGCTCAGGAAGATGTTCCTGTGGTGCCTACACCGACTGGAGAGGAAATTAATGATGATGATCAAGGTACTTTGGATCAAGTTTCCACTGAACTTCGTAGGTCCACAAGGACACGTTCCACACCAGAGTGGTATGGCAACCCTGTCCTGGAAATCATGTTGTTAGACAACGGTGAACCTTCGAACTATGACGAAGCAATGGCAGGCCCAGATTCCAACAAATGGCTTGAAGCCATGCAATCCGAGATAGCATCCATGCCTGAAAACAAAGTGTGTACTTTGACAGACTTGCCCGACGATCGGCGAGCGATAGAGAACAAATGGATCTTTAAGAAGAAGACGGACGCGGATGGTAATGTTACCATCTATAAAGCTCGACTTGTCGCTAAGGGATATCGGCATGTTCAAGGGGTTGACTACGATGAGACTTTCTCTCCCGTGGTGAAGCTGAAGTCTGTCCGAATCATGTTAGCAATTGCCGCATACTATGATTATGAGATATGGCAAATGGACGTCAAAACGGCATTCCTTAATGGCTATCTTAAGGAAGAACTGTATATGATGGAGCCGGAAGGTTTTGTCGATCCTGAGAATGCTAACAAGGTATTCAAGCTCCAGCGATCCATTTACGGGCTGGTGCAAGCATCTCGGAGTTGGAACATTCGCTTTGATGAGATGATCAAAGCGTCTGGGTTTATGCAGACTTATGGAGAAGCCTGCGTTTACAAGAAAGTGAGTGGGAGCTCTGTAGCATTTCTCATAATATATGTGGATGACATACTTTTGATGGGAAATGATATAGAACTTTTGGACAGCATTAAGGCCTACTTGAATAAGTGTTTTTCAATGAAGGACCTTGGAGAAGCTGCTTACATATTAGGCATCAAGATCTATAGAGATAGATCGAGACGCCTCATAGGTCTTTCACAAAGCACATACCTTGATAAGATATTGAAGAAGTTCAACATGGATCAGTCCAAGAAGGGGTTCTTGCCTATGTTGCAAGGTGTGAAATTGAGCTCGGCTCAATGTCCGACCACGGCAGAATATAGAGAAAAGATGAGTGTCGTCCCCTATGCCTCAGCCATAGGCTCTATCATGTATGCCATGCTGTGTACCAGACCTGATGTAAACCTTGCCGTAAGTTTGGTAGGAAGGTACCAAAGTAATCCCGGCATGGAACACTGGACAGCGGTCAAGAATATCTTGAAGTACCTGAAAAGGACTAAGGATATGTTTCTCGTTTATGGAGGTGATGAAGGGCTCGTCGTAAAGGGTTACGTCGACGCTAGCTTCGACATAGATCTGGATGACTCTAAGTCACAAACTGGATACGTGTATATTTTGAATGGAGGGGTAGTAAGCTGGCGCAGTTGCAAGCAGAGCGTCGTGGCGGGATCTACATGTGAAGCGGAGTACATGGCAGCCTCGGAGGCAGCGCATGAAGCAATCTATATGAAGGAGTTCATCACCGACCTAGGAGTCATACCCAATGCGTCGGGGCCAATCACCCTCTTCTGTGACAACACTGGAGCTATTGCCCTTGCCAAGGAGCCCAGGTTTCACAAGAATACAAGGCACATGAAGCGTCGCTTCAACTCCATTCATGAAAATGTTCAAGATGGAGACATAGATATTTGCAAAGTGCATACGGATCTGAATGTCGCGGATCCATTGACTAAACCTCTTCCGCGAGCAAAACATGATCAACACCAGAACTCTATGGGTGTTCGATTCATCACAATGTAACTAGATTATTGACTCTAGTGCAAGTGGGAGATTGTTGGAAATATGCCCTAGAGGTAATAATAAAGTGATTATTATTATATTTCCTTGTTCATGATAATTGTCTATTATTCATGCTATAATTGTGTTATCCGGAAATCGTAATACATGTGTGAATAAATAAGACCACAACACGTCCCTAGTAAGCCTCTAGTTGACTAGCTCATTGATCAACAGATAGTCATGGTTTCCTGACTATGGACATTGGATGTCGTTGATAACGGGATCACATCATTAGGAGAATGATGTGATGGACAAGACCCAATCCTAAGCATAGCACAAGATCATGTAGTTCGTTTGCTAGAGCTTTTCCAATGTCAAGTATCATTTCCTTAGACCATGAGATCGTGTAACTCCCGGATACCGTAGCAGTGCTTTGGGTGTACCAAACGTCACAACGTAACTGGGTGACTATAAAGGTATACTACGGGTATCCCCGAAAGTATCTGTTGGGTTGACACGGATCGAGACTGGGATTTGTCACTCCGTATGACGGAGAGGTATCTCTGGGCCCACTCGGTAATGCAGCATCATAATGAGCTCAATGTGACCAAGTGTTTGGTCATGGGATCATGCATTACAGTATGAGTAAAGTGACTTGCCAGTAACGAGATTGAACGAGGTATTGGGATACTGACGATCGAATCTCGGGCAAGTAATGTACCGATTGACAAAGGGAATTCTATACGGGGTTACTCGAATCCTCGACATCGTGGTTCATCCAATGAGATCATCGTGGAACATGTAGGAGCCAACATGGGTATCCAGATCCTGCTGTTGGTTATTGGCCGGAGAGCTGTCTCGGTCATGTCTGCGTGATTCCCGAACCTGTAGGGTCTACACACGTAAGGTTCGGTCACGCTAGGGTTGTAGAGATATTAGTAAGCGGAAACCCTAAAGTTGTTCAGAGTCCCTGATGAGATCCCGGACGTCACGAGGAGTTCCGGAATGGTCCGGAGGTAAAGAATTCTATATAGGAAGTCCAGTTTCGGCCACCGGGAAAGTTTCGGGGGTCATCGGTATTGTACCGGGACCACCGGAAGGGTCCCGGGGGTCCACCGGGTGGGGCCACCTATCCCGGAGGGCCACTTGGGCTGAAAGGGGAAAGGAACCAGCCCCTGGTGGGCTGGTGCGCCCCCCTTGGGCCTCCCCTGCGCCTAGGGTTGGAAACCCTAGGGGTGGGGTGCGCCCCACTTGACTTGGGGGCAAGTTCCCCCCCCCTAGCCCCCCCCCTTGGAGATGGGATCTCCAGGGCCGGCGCACCCCCTAGCCCCTCTATATAAAGAGGGGGGAGGGAGGGCAGTCGCACCCTAGTCCCTGGCGCCTCCCTCTCCCCCCGTACCACCTCTCCCTCTCGCTGAGCTTGGCGAAGCCCTGCCGAGATCACCGCTGCTTCCACCACCACGCCGTCGTGCTACTGGATCTCCATCAACCTCTCCTTCCCCCTTGCTGGATGAAGAAGGAGGAGACGTCTTCCCCAACCGTACGTGTGTTGAACGCGGAGGTGCTTCCCGTTCAGCACTAGGATCATCGGTGATTTGGATCACGACGAGTACGACTCCCTCAACCCCGTTCTCTTGAACGCTTCCGCTCGCGATCTACAAGGGTAAGTAGATGCACTACTCTCTCTCGTTGCTAGATGAACTCCATAGATTGATCTTGGTGAAGCATAGAAAAATTTATTTTCTGCAACATTCCCCAACAGTTTATAGTGGAATCTCTACGAATACTTACATTTAGGAAAGGAGGGAGTACATACTATGCATGCTTGTTACATATAAGCATGCAGTTATATAGACACGTCTCTAGCTAAAGTCCATCGGGTTTTTCTCTCCCTGGCGGCTGGAACCCTAGCCGCCGCCAGGAGAGGCCATCTTTCAGCGCTGTCCTCGGGCGGCTCCCCTCCGCCGGTAACCTCGGTCGTCGGTGGTAGGGGGGAGCCGGATCCACGTGTGCGAATCATTTTTACTCCCTTGTAATCTAGGTTATTAGGCTGTTCATCGCCTTGGCTTCGGCGGCGATGATGACGCCGCTGAATAAAGATTCTTCGAATTATTTCCTGACGAGGCCATCAGTCCTATGGGTGGGGATGAATTTGGAAATCAGTTTGTTCAAGCAAGGATGGTGTGGCGGCGGCGGCATCCTCGTGGGGGACCTGTGTCCTCGAGCTCCGCCGTTGCGACGGCATTTGCTCCAGCATTGGCGCGGAACTTGGAACGTAGTCCAAGAGCGGATGCAGATTGTGGTCTGCATCGACGACATCTGGAAGACGGAACGTGTGCTGGGTTCGTGGTTCGTGGATGGCAAATATGGTTTCCTCTTTCAGCATCTTAGTCGTGGTGGAGTGCCAGATCTGGAGTTCGATGGCGTGTTCGGAGTGTTGCCTCGGTCTGATTCGTTCAACGACAATGGCTTCTCTTTTGGTGAGCCACCTTGGAGGTCTGCAAAGCTGCATATCAGCGATGGAACCCCGTCGAGCTCGGGTGAGGAGGTGATCCGTTATTCTTTTCTTCGGTGGCTGTTGTGGTGGTGCCGGAGGCAGGTGATGGGCGTTGGTGTCAAGCTCAAAGATGTTGTACTATCTTTTCAGTTTTGTCATGTCGGTCCTTACATGACTTTTACTTTGTTCTTTATAATATACTAGCAAAAGAGCTAGTGCGTTGCAACGGGAGAGAAAACATAACACACACTCTTAACCCAAAAACCATCACCCAAGACCAAAATAGGTTCATTTCCTTTTTTTTGCGAGGCATCATATTTGTGTTGCCGCTTATCCTCCTTCTCACCCTCACTGGCGATGGCCTCGATGTTCACACAAAACAAAAAAAACGTGTTTGAATATGTTTAATCCTAAGGCGTCTCTCTCTCCCTCTCTCCTCCCTCTCCCTCCCTCCCCCCTCTTTCTCGCTTTCTCTCACTCTCGCGAAGAGAAATCTGTTGTTTTCCCCTGCGAAAATTTTCAGAGGTACGCATGTGTAGTTATTGATGTTTTCTTTTCCCTATATTGTTATAGTGGGGTGTTTATTTGCAATCCGGGTCGCCGGCGGTACGAAAGGAAAACGAATCTTACGCTATAAATTATAAGATTGCTCCCATAAAGATATTTTAAAAATATTA
This sequence comes from Triticum dicoccoides, assembly GCF_002162155.2. Taxonomy (NCBI): domain Eukaryota; kingdom Viridiplantae; phylum Streptophyta; class Magnoliopsida; order Poales; family Poaceae; genus Triticum; species Triticum dicoccoides. The sequence goes on from NC_041381.1 coordinate 600,416,302, forward strand.
AACAGGTAAAATTAACATCATTAGATTCCACATATTTTTCTAATAAAATTTCATATATAATATGTTAAAATCGAAGTTACGGTTAAAAAGATACGGATAATTTAGAAAATCATTTATTTGACTTAAATATATTCCAAAATAATATTTAAAAATACTTAACAGGTGAAAATAATCTCATATTCATATTCTACATATTTTTCTAATCAAATTTCATATATAACATGTTCAAATCGAAGTTACGGTTTAAAAGATATGAATGATTTAAAAAAACATTGTTTGACTTAAATATGATCCGCGGATAAATTACTTAAAACATCGGGGGGGTTCGAAAAATGTAAAATAACGGTTCGGATGTGACTTAAATCCGGATGGCGGGTTGATTTCAACAAAACATAGGGACTTCTATGTAAAATATGAAAAAACAATTCGTTTTAACTTAAAACAGGACTGCAGGTAGAATTCTCTGAAATAGAGGGACTTTTTTAAAAAATGCCTTGACGGACGAAAGAAACCAGATTTGCTTTATTATTAGGTAAAGATAAAGAAATGAGACACGTATTACCATAAAAAATCCAGTTATATAGACGGCAATTAAGTTTATGTACGGGTTGCCTATTAGGAATTGACGCGGCAACAACATGAAGGGGACTAAGTGTTGCATGTATCAGCTCTAGTCGCTCCCCAAACGGAGTGCCAATATTGTGAAAACTTGTTGACGCACCTTGAGGAAGACAGCATCAGCCGGTGGAACACTCTCAAACATGTCGCCGGCGATGTACTCCACGTCGCTATCGCTCGGAGCCTTGGCGACGACGTGGGCGAGGTCCATCACGCTACACTTCACGTCCGGGAACGCATTCGAGATGGCTTGTGCCGCTCCACCGTGCCCCCCGGCGATGTCGACCAGGGAGCCTATCCCTTGGAAGACAGCGCCACACTCCCTGATGGCGATGTCCATGAGGAAGCTGTTGTCGAAGACCATGCCGACTTTGACGAGCGCGTTGTACGCCGGGTCGTGGTCGACCAGCTCCCAGAAGGTCTTGTCGTGCTTCAGCTTGAAGAGGTCCGGCTCCGACAGCTCGTGCTGGAACCAAGTCCCGAGGTTGGAGAACGGGGGGACGAGGTTGGTGTGGAGCAGCATCTTCGTGATGTGGACCATGTTCACCGAGGCTGAGCAGACGAGGAGATGGGACGCCGACGTCAGCGCGTAGACGGCCTCGCCCTCAACGCGGTCGTCCCTGGGGTGGTCGAAGCTGAAGATGTCAGAGACGACAAGCACACGCATGAGGCGGCGCAGGCAGGAGATCTTGGTCGGGTGGAGCGTGGCCGTGGCGGCAATCTGGGAGGGGGTGGCGGCGCCGCCATGGCGGTGGATGGCGTTGGCAATGCCGAGGTCCAGGGCAGACTTGAGAGCCATGGACTTGACGTAGCTGAAGGTGTGGTGCCAAAGCTCGAGCTAGGCATCCGGCAAGCCCTGGTCGAGGATGTGCTGCTCCCGGGTAGGCGCCATTGGTACTATTCTTGATCAGATGTGGCTTTTATGGGTGGACTAGGCAGAGAAGAGAACACTCTCTATTTAGTATTTATAGACGGGTTTCAGAATTACTTAGAATGGGCCGACCGGCTAAAATTTACACGCCTCGGCAACTCACGCGTTCAGTAGTCCCACATCATGGAAGCCTCCTGTTTACCTTACCCTCCGTCTGCCTTATCTCTTGGACCCAAATATCTGGCTGACATTGTCAGGGAAGCCACCCTCAAGCGAACCATTGGCGAATGTCTTCTTATTGTTTCTCCCTCTACCGGATACACGGACCTCCCATGCATGCATTTCTATCCCCATGTAATACTGTATAAGGGGATCTACCTGATCTGATGAAACGTTTTTCCCCGAAACCCTAATACGCTCTAGCCGCGCCAGGGGCGACTAGGGTTTTGAACATGGAACAAGGGTTCCGCCCGGAGATTTATCGCCGGGGCAGATCGAGCTTGCTTGCTCGCGCTTGAGGATGGCTATGCCGAACGCCTCGGCGGGGGTGGGACAAGAGAGGATGGCCAGATGGGCCGAGAAGCCAGGAAGAAACTAGAGGAAGCTTTGAGCAAACTAGACATATATGAAGAAGAGGCGACCCCTCTGGTGATCGGTGATCGCACTGATGGTGGTCCGGTGAAGTGGTTATTGGCTGGTAAAATTCTTCACAGAAATCAATTTCATATTCATACTATCACCAATGCACTCCGACCAGCATGGGGAAACCTGCGAGGACTGAAGTTCAGATCGGTTGGTTTCAACAAGTTTGTGGCTGAATTTGAGAATGAGAGGGATAGAGATCGTGTCTGGGGTGGATCACCATGGCATATTAACAAGAACACCGTGGTGCTTGTGGAGTTGGATGACTGCATGCGGCCAGATGAACTTAAATTTGATCGTCTGCAGATTTGGGCTAGGGTTGTTGATCTTCCCTATAATTTGAGAGATGAATCATGGTGGAAACCAATTGCTAAACAGATGGACAAGAATGCCCAGTCTGTTACCTTTGAGCATAATGGTGGTTTTCTGCATGCAAGGATCTCCATTGATGTAGAAAAGCCACTTAGGAGATGGATTCTGATTGATTCTGCCAGGAGGAAGCAAGTGGATATGTATGACATTCAATATGAGCAAGTACCCTATTTTTGTTTCTCCTGTGGAAAGTTGGGTCATTCGGATCTATACTGTCCAACGCCGGGGTCCAGGGACGAGAACGGTAACCTCCCATTTGGACCAAAGCTGCGAGCGCTAGAGGATTTCAGGAAGCCAGCGAGTTCAGAGAATTCTTCTAGGGAAGATAATACAAGTAACAAAACCAGGAACTCGAGTACTGTGAAAGAGTCGGGAGAGGAAGTGAATTCCCCTGTCAAGAATAAGAAACAGCAGAAGCGTAAGGATACCCCAAATCAGGTGTATAGGCCGATTGCAAAAACCACCATGCTGCTTACTGATGGAGGGGAAGGGGATGCGGCTGGCACTTCAAAGTTGGCCAGTGCTGATGCATCATCACAGGTCAGTGGGGAGGGGAATGACTTTGCGCGTGATGCCAAGAAGAAGAAGCCTACACCAGAGAATTCGGCAGAGATCGCGCAACGGTCCTGCCCGTCCCAGTGAGCTGTATCAGTTGGATCTACCGGGGGCTTGGGAACCCCGAGGCAGTTCGTGAGCTTCGCGGCATTGTGAAGCTGAAAGGACCCACTCTACTCTTCGTTATGGAAAAAAAAATAAAAGCAAAGAGAGTAGTGGTTTTACAGAGTTTGCTGGGTTTTGGTGGCTGTTTTGCCATAGGCAGTGTCGGCCTTAGTGGCGGCATTGGTATTTTTTGGTCTAATGATGTTATTGTCGAGTTAAAAAACTTTAGTACTTGTCGTATTGATGTTTTGGTTACTAATAAAGTTCAGAACTCTCCGTCATGGAGGTTCACTGGTTTTTACAGAGCACCGCGTGCTACAGATAGACACAACAGTTGGCGGTTGTTGCGTTCTCTTCATTCTCTACCACATGCTGCTTGGATGTGTATAGGAGATTTTAACGAGGCGATGTATCCTACTGAGCATTTCAGTAGAGCTGCTTGTCCTGAGCGACAGATGCAAAGCTTTAGGGAAGTGGTTGACGAGGTATCCTTCCAGGACTTGGGCTGGTCAGGCATGGCCTACACATGGGATAATCACCAAGCAGGAGAGGATAATGTGAAAGCAAGACTAGACGAGGCCTTTGCTAATGATGAATTCCGGCAACTTTTTCAACATATAAGGGTGAAACATCTATCTTCTATTAAGTCCGATCATTGCTTTGTTGTAGCGGAAATAAATGAAACATTATCAGCAAGGTGAAGGAAATATGCCCTAGAGGCAATAATAAAGTTATTATTTATTTCCTTAGTTCATGATAAATGTTTATTATTCATGCTAGAATTGTATTAACCGGAACCTTAGTACATGTGTGAATACATAGACAGAACATATAGTCCCTAGTATGCCTCTACTTGACTAGCTCGTTAATCAAAGATGGTTACTTCATGACTTATACAAGTTCCTCAGACTATGAGATTATGCAACTGCCGAATACTGGAGGAACACTTTGGGTGCTACCAAACGTCATAACATAAAAGGTTGATTATAAAGGTGCTCTACAGGTGTCTCCGAAGGTGTTTGTTGGGTTGGCATAGATCGAGATTAGGATTTGTCACTCCATGTTTCAGAGAGGTATTGTTGATGCTGGAACGCGTCACACGAATACATCGATGTGTACCCGCGGCGCCGAGGGAGATGCTCCGCAACTCACACCGTGGGAGGCCGACTTCCAGCGCGATACGCAAGACAACAAGCCAGCGCTTTTGGGACCAGACGCCCCGCTTGCCCGGGAGGGACCCCGTCAGGGCTCGCGGCGACGATTGGCTGCTCGAGGTCGGCCTTACCGCCCCTAGAGCCTCGTGGATTCGCAGCCTCCAATGTTGAAGAACGACGAAGAACGAGAAGAAAGATACAAGGGGAGAGATAAAAGTAGATGAACACGAAAAAGTATATAAGAGGCGGCTGGACTTCCCGTGCAAGGAAAAGGCTTGGATTCACGTCCAAAACCCTAGTCAAATTCGGATTGGTTTTGTCTGAACTTTCCAAAACTATTCGGTTTAAACTGGCTGCACCTTGCGGGTCTTTGTTGTGGTGGTAAACGATCTCGAATGGAAACGAGCCCAAAAGCAATCTTGACCGCTTCAACGAGACGAACAACTTTTATGTTGAACGTTTTTTGATCAGAGATCATCTTGAGGGTCAAATCGGTCGCACAAAACAGGCTATCCCTCGCGCTACCCATCACACAGGGTGTCTGGTGGGGCGCGCCAGTTTTTGCCTCCTGACAGGGCTGTATTCCGATGGCTCTAACTTTTGCATACGAACTCGGATTGGAACGATTTTTATATCAAAATCGATCGTTTCGACGAGACGAAGACAACCCGTGTAGATAAGGTTTCCATTTGAGGTCGTCTTGGAGGCTTAATCAGCCAAACTGTACTCTAAATATAAGATCTTAGTACTTTGAGCATAGTTTCGGCCTTCGAGATGAAATCGGACTGCGATGACCCAAACTTCAAAGATGTTCATATCAAAAATACGGAACTCTTTCATAAAGATCACTTCTCCATTTGAGGCCATCTTAAATAAGTTATTGACCGTGCCAAAATCTGGTGTCAACACATGCCCCCCTATTTTTCGGCAAAGTTTGTGTGCCGAAAAATAACTTCAGCATAGCTTGTTCTAAGGACGATGTCAACACTCCATCGGCCATTTTGCATGTTCTTAGGAAGACAAGTATATATCGGCCATTGCTTGTTTCAACCTCTTGATGCAAACTTGGGTGAAAACTTCTCAGCTTCTATAACCATCCGGTGATAAGGTTCCATAGATCAAAACCATCCTCCGAACCATATTGTTCACCCTTTCGCTAGGATTTTGCAGATAATCAAGAATGAACTTCCTCCAATCCTTACTTTGCCTGCATAAAAGTTTCATTAGTGGCCGAAGCGGTGGGCTTCGATTTAGCCTTACCTATGTTGACAAGACCTAGCATCGGCTATTGATAGAAATGCAATACACCATGGTTAACATATTAGCCGGACGCTTGCTGTGCCAACTCTTTCGAATTTTCATCCCTTGATATATGAAAATTTTCAAAGAAACCCAAGGTAAATCTTGCATCTAGACATACCAAAAGATAAACTATAAGTGATCCGTCAAAACATTGATATTCCTTTGATATTTGTTGCACTACTAATAACGAATCACCGGAAGCCTCAATATGTATAGCACCTATATCAAGGCAAAGCTCCAATCCGAATGACAATGCATATTCGGCTTTGATGATTGTGCAAAAATATTATAAGCGGCCTGAGGCTTCACAAAATAGCTCCATATGGAGATAAATAAGCAACACCAACACCTTGGCCATTGCCACCAATTTACCGTCGAAAATAATCTCCATAGTACTAGAAATACAAGGGCAATATCAATGAACATGTACCTCGTTTTGGCCTCAAATTGAACTAAGGACGATGTTAGGATACTACATCAGCCATGCTTTGACATATTCTTAGGGCGATAGATAAATACCGGCCATCAACATAATGCCCATGTGGAATTCATTCACCAAATCATGTATAGCCGAAATAAACAAATGAAATAGCAATCAAATATTTCGGCCCTTTGGATTAGCAAGAAAAAATGTAGCTAATAAAATGTATAGAGATTTGGTAATACCCTCTCATGATGCAGAAAATTATGTCGCTTCCATGGATTAAAATAAATCCACGGAGGGTAATTTATCATACCTGATGACGAATTCCATGGCAAAGGCATCAATGGTATGGTTGAAGAATATGGATGATGTGCTAACCGAAGATTTTGATGGGGTGATGCAAACCTTCGGCTTAACTGTTTTTGGCTTCCATCCTTCTCTTTCTTCACTTTTGTAACACTTGTTGCAATAGAAGGTTGCACATCACTTTCATTTTGACTGCTCCTCTTTGGAACCCATGCCGTGTTCTTCTTTTTCAGCTCTTGTGCACTAAGTTTTTGTAATTCCTTCTTTTGCCAATACGATAAGCCGAGTGGGCACCCCGGCTGTGATTTTGTTTGAAGCAATGGCAACTCTTTTTGGGCCTTGTGCACCCTCAACTTCTTTTCCTCAGATTTGGCACTCTGATTTTTATCAATTGATTGTTTCACTTCTTTGCCTTTTGTAGCCAATGTCAACACTTTAATTGGCTCTTTGTTATTTGAGATCAAATCTGAAGTAGCACACTTACGATAATCTCTTTTCACGCGGTAAACTTGCTTTACCACCTCTTTTTTCTTCCTTGAGCTCTGGACCAATTCCTTATGATTGAAACGGTCTTTGATGCGTGATTGTTCAAATGTTGATCTTCTTGAAGCTGCATAGTATTGGTGAGATGGTCTAGAATAAGATGGAGAATGTGCCCTTGTACCATACCTGTCCCATGATGAATATGTATCTATATGAGCATAGGGAGGCATCCACGGCATTGGCATTGACGGCCCAAAATAAGGATATGAATATGTTGCATTAAAATTATCACTTTGCCAATACCAATCCTCATATTTGCGCCTTGGGGGTGATCTTGGTTTCTTTGCATGATTTGGCCGATAAGCATTCTTCTCTTCACTCATCTTTTGATATTTATCCAATAGTTCAGCAAATGTGATTTTTGATCTCTTACACTTGTGCTTATTTCGGCGTTTGTTTTCTTTCGGTTTGTTTTCATCGATCATCCGATTTGCTTGCTGCCCCCCAGTCCTTGGCATCTCCATTGTAGCTTCGATGGAATTCTCGCCCTCAAGATTATGTTCATTATGCTCTTCACAACTTCTTTACTTGAAACCTTGATCCCATCACCTGCAGTTTTTACATTCTATTTAAATGGATCGGCTTGAAGCAGCCGATGCAAAAACCTTTTTCCATCGGGACCAATCGGAATAGACTGGTCATCTCTTGGTGTTTCAGCAAACTTCAGTCGTCCTTTTTTAATGGCTGATTTAACTATTTGCCGAAACATGTTGCAATCCTCAAAATTATGCTTGGACGAATCATGCAACTTACAATACATTCGTCCTTGGATTGATGGCTTAACATGGTGATCGAGAATTGTAATGTAATTATTTTTCAGCAACAAACCAAATATTTGATCACACATGCTTGAATTGAAGGTATACTTCTTGTTTTCTAGACGATCTTGCTGTTTGAACGGCTTTGGAGATAAGCAAACGAATGGTTCAGATTTTGAATCTCCCCATTGGGCTATGCATTGTGTTTTCCACTCTATCTCCGATGTCTTTGGATAAGATATTGTATTAGCATCGGTTTTCTCAATAGAATCTAACCTTGGCTTTAAATTTCTGAAACGAAGATATTTAGAACATACATGTCTCAGTTGAGACCAAGTGCAAGCCAAGTACGAAATAAGCAAAGCTACCCAACTAGATATGAACTTTAGATAAAGCAACGGGGAAAGCTTTGGCTATAACAACAAGTCATTATCGGTCTTTATAAATGGCGCAATGGTTTGACCGATATGTTCCATAACAATTTTATTGCTAACAAGTAAATTACCCTTCTTCATTGGTCTTTCAAAATTACTTATGAGAATATTTCTTATAGATGCATCAATAATGAAGTTGCGACCAAATCTGAAAATAGGTAAATTACTCGCTATGCATACCTCTTCAAATATGTTGGGAGAGCATGATGGTGGTGCCATTTGAAGAACATCTTGCTCCTTCTTTGGATGGCTCCCCAACACCTTGTCATCATCTTTTTCTTGAATCCGTGCATCCTTGCTTTGAAGATTTTTGTCGGCCGAACTTTGTTTGGCTACTTGTTCTTGTCCTTGAAGCTTGTTAATTTCTACGGGACGGAACTCATAGGGCAGGAAGTAGGTTCCATTAACTTCAGAAAAATCAAGCACCGTTGTTTTCCTATGCTTGTCATGCCCTTTCTCAATAATGCTTGCCTCGTTGGATTTGATGGATTCAGAATATATACTACTTGATTCGGATTTTTCAACCGAAGCACTTTCATGTTCCGAATCATCCTTCTTTTCATTGATACTACCAATTGGCAATGCTTCTTTTATCTGAGCCAATTCTTTTTCTATTTGTTTCTGACAGCGAGCGGCAAAATTAGCTTTAAGTTTTTTCTCAATTTCAGCCCACTCCGGATATGATTGCCCCCCAATGCTTTTAGATTCTTTCGGCAATGACACACGGGTGTTGCCGAAATTTTGCAATTGTGTAGGGGGTGTATAATATGATGTAGTACTAGGTGAAGGCATATGCATTGTTGTAAGACCATCCTTTTGCTCGCCAATTTTATCAATTGGCAAAGATTCATCTTCTTGCAAAACTCTAGCTTTTATTACGGCATAATCAGGAAATAGCCCCTTTTCATGTTGTTCAAGGCAAAGAGCACTAATTCTCTTATTTTGGGCTAAACTCTTCAATGCAGCCACCACTACCTCATCTTCTACAATATTGGGCACAACCGCTCCTGTAAAATCTACATTCATTCGGCTATAACCAGGAAGGTGTGAAGCCGAATTATGAGCATCTACAGTTGTGTATGGTGCCGAAGAATTACTAACATGAGGTGTATCATATGACGTTTGAGAGTAACTAGCCGAATAACTAGTAGCAGCATGGCTAATTCTCTGGTTCATCGGCATGGTTGGATTAGTATATTGCACATTACTTGACAATGAATAAAAGGGTGAAACACTTTCTTGCAAGGCATTGGAGATTCTAACATGAGGTGTTTCAAATTTATTAACTGAACTCACCACGTTGTTCATCGGCATAACAATTTGTGGGGTTGCCGATGCATGAGAGTTGGGATACATATGGTGTAGGTTACTAGTATCATAAGAACTTAAAGCATGCAAATTACTTTGAATCGGCCCTTGCACGTAATTAGATGCATTATTCAAAAAACTAGGGCTGGCCGATAGAGTATACTCATTGAACAATCTAGTAACACCATATGAATTATTTGCATCTACAGTAGGGAATTGGGTATTCATATTACCTTTGTAGATTGCAAACCCTAGATGACGATCCTTTCGTAGCAAGAATAGGCCGGAGACCGTTCAAAACTTCGTCCCTAGTGGAGTCGCCAAAAAGTGTGTTGACGCTGGAATGCGACACACGAACACCTCGATGTGTACCCGCGGCGCCGAGGGAGATGCTCCGCAACTCACATTGCGGGAGGCCGACTTCCAGCGCGATACGCAAGACAGCAAGCCGGCGCTTTTGGGACCAGACGCCCCGCTTGCCCGGGAGGGACCCCATCAGGGCTCGCAGCAACGATTGGCTGCTCGAGGTCGGCCTTACCGCCCCTAGAGCCTCGTGGATTCGCAGCCTCCAATCTTGAAGAACGATGAAGAACGAGAAGAAATATACAAGAGAGAGATAAAAGTAGATGAACACGAAAAAGTATTAGATGTGTTTGTTCGATTGGTGTTGTTCAATCGGCCGTCACCCCTTAGGTATATAAGAGGCGGCTGGACTTCCCGTGCAAGGAAAAGGCTTGAATTCAAGTCCAAAATCCTAGGCCAATTCGGATTGGTTTTGTCCGAACTTTCCAAAACTATTCGGTTTAAACTGGCTGCACCTTGCGGGTCTTTTTTGTGGTGGTACACGATCTCGGATGGAAACGAGCCCAAAAGCAATCTTGACCACTTCGATGAGACGAACAACTTTTAGGTTGAACGTTTTTTGATCAGAGCTCATCTTGAGGGTCAAATCGGTCGCGCAAAACAGGTTATCCCTTGCGCTACCCATCAGACAGGGTGTCTGGTGAGGCGCGCCAGTTTTTGCCTCCTGACAGGACTGTATTCCGATGGCTCTAACTTTTGCATACGAACTCGGATTGGAACGATTTTTATATCATAATCGATAGTTTCGACGAGACGAAGACAATCCGTGTAGATAATGTTTCCATTTGAGGTCGTCTTGGGGGATTAATCAGCCAAACTGTATTCTGAATATAAGATCTTAGTACTTTGAGCATAGTTTCGGCCTTCGAGATGAAATCGGACTGCGATGACCCAAACATCAAAGATGTTCATATCAACAATACGGAACTCTTTCATGAAGATCACTTCTCTATTTGAGGCCATCTTAAATAAGTTATTGACCGTGCCAAAATCTGGTGTCAAGACGTATCTCTGGGCCCTCGGTAATACTCATAACTATAAGCCTTGTGATACGTCTCCAACGTATCTATAATTTTTTATTGTTACATGCTATTATATTACCTGTTTTGGATGTTTAGGGGCTTTACTTTACACTTTTATATAATTTTTGGGACTATCCTATTAATCGGAGGCACAGCCCATATTGTTGTTTTTTTTGCCTATTTCAGTGTTTCGAAGAAAAGGAATATCAAATGGAGTCCAAACGGAATGAAACCTTTGGGAAAGTTACTTTTGGAACGGATGCAATCCAGGAGCCTAGGAGTATACGTAAGGGAAGCAACGAGGAATCCACGAGGCAGGGAGGCACGTCCTACCCCCTGGGCGCGCCCCCACCCTCGTGGGCCCCTCGTGGTTCCCCTGACCGACTTCTTTTGCCTATATATGTCCATATACCCTAAAAACATCGAGAAACGCAATAGATCGGGAGTTCCACCGCCGCAAGCCTCTTTAGCCACCAAAAACCAATCTGGACCCTATTCCGGCACTCTGCCGGAGGGGGATCCCTCATCGGTGGCCATCTTCATCATCCCGGCGCTCTCCATGATGAGGGAGTAGCTCACCCTCGGGGATGAGGGTATGTACCAGTGGCTATGTGTTTGATCTCTCTCTCTCTCTCTCTCTCTCTCTCTCTCTCTCGTGTTCTTGATTTGGCACGATCTTGATGTATCGCGAGCTTTGCTATTATAGTTGGATCTTATGATGTTTCTTCCCCTCTACTCTCTTGTAATGGATTGAGTTTTCCCTTTGAAGTTATCTTGTCGGATTGAGTCTTTAAGGATTTAAGAACATTTGATGTATGTCTTGCCGTGCTTATCTGTGGTGACAATGGGATATTCACGTGATCTACTTGATGTATGTTTTGGTGATCAACTTGGGGGTTCAATTAACTTATGCATAGGGGTTGGCACACGTTTTCGTCTTGACTCTTCGGTAGAAACTTTTGGGCACTCTTTGAAGTACTTTGTGTTGGTTGAATAGATGAATCTGAGCTTTTGTAATGCATATTGTATAATCATGCCCATGGATACTTGAGGTGACATTGGAGTATCTAGGTGACATTAGGGTTTTGGTTGATTTATGTGTTAAGGTGTTATTCTAGTACGAACTCTATGATAGATCGAACGGAAAGAATAGCTTCGTGTTATTTTACTATAGACTCTTGAATAGATCGATCAGAAAGGATAACTTTGAGGTGGTTTCGTACCCTACCGTAATCTCTTTATTTGTTCTCCGCTATTAGTGACTTTGGAGTGACTCTTTGTTGCATGTTGAGGGATTAATATATGATCTAATTATGTTATTATTGTTGAGAGAACTTGCACTAGTGAAAGTCTGAACCCTAGGCCTTGTTTCCTACCATTGCAATACAGTTTACGCTCACTTTTATCATTAGTTACCTTGCTGTTTTTATATTTTTAGATTATAAAAACCTATATCTACCATCCATATTGCACTTGTATCACCATCTCTTCGCCGAACTAGTGCACCTTTACAATTTACCATTGTATTGGGTGTGTTGGGGACACAAGAGACTCTTTGTTATTTGGTTGCAGGGTTGTTTGAGAGAGACCATCTTCATCCTACGCCTCCCACGGATTGATAAACCTTAGGTCATCCACTTGAGGGAAATTTGCTACTGTCCTACAAACAACTGCACTTGGAGGCCCAACAACGTCTACAAGAAGAAGGTTGTGTAGTAGACATCAAGCTCTTTTCTGGAGCCATTGCCGGGGAGGTGAGTGCTTGAAGGTATATCTTTAGATCTTGCAATCGAATCTTTTAGTTTCTTGTTTTATCACTAGTTTAGTTTATAAAATAAAACTACAAAAAAATGGAATTGAGTTTGCCTCATACGCTCCGTCTTTTTAATATCTTTTTTAAGTATGATGAAAAGGAAAATTGTGCTCAAGTGCTAGAAGGAGTCTATAAAATGTTTGGTACTAAATCTTTGAATGATAAGCATGATTGCAATGTTGTTAGTATTAACTCTTTGAATATCCATAGTACTAATGATGATTGCACTAGTTATGATGAAAATGTCTCTTATAAGCATGTCAACGTTTGTGGAGTGCATAGAGTCTGCAAGTACACACCAAATAGGGAAGATAGATTTTGCAAGAGGCATAAGTATTTATAAACTAAATGGTTGCTAGAAAGGATAGATGTGAGTGATGAAAATTTAAAATGTTTTTGCCGTACTTGTGAACTTTGCAATGAACGTGGCCATTTACATCTCCGATGCAAATTGTTTCATGACCAAATCATGTCCAAAAATTGTGATGATTTGATTTCCCTTGCACATCATAATGAACTTAGTTTGCTTTTGGGTTATGAAGAAATGAAACATTTAACTAAGAATATTCCAGAATATAACCTTAAGCAATTCCTTGATATTGATCTAGAAGAAATTTTTATGTATTGTGCGATGAATTGCATTGAAAATCCTTATATTGCCAATTACATAAAGAAAAGAAAGCAAATAGAAGATGATGAGAATACTAATGAAAGGGAAGAGACTTCCAAATATCCTCCTATTATTTCTTATGATGAATCAGGTAACGAGGAGGAGCTTTCTATTCAACCAATCTCATTAATAAGGAGCTCCAAAAAGAGGGCTAACCCCACACATGATGTGAAGAAGAAAAAGAAAAGACAGAGAAGCAAAGGTAAAAAGGTATCCCTCCCGAATGATGTTTCTCCCATTACTCATTGTGATGATGATCGTTGCTATACTATTGGTGCTATCCATACTATTAATGATGAGAGTGATTAGGCTTATGATATGAAAAGGCCCAAGCTTGGGGATGCTATGTTTGGTGAGAATGACATGTTTGAGAATATATTTGCTGCAACTAATGTTTGTCCCAAGCTTGGGGATGCTACGTTTAATGAAGATGATATTTTTAGCCTCCCAAGTTTTGATATGCAAAGTTGTTATGATGATAGCATGCCTCCTACCTATGATGATTATATTGATGAAAGTGGGTTTGGAAGAGTGTCAACTTTACGAAGTAATGATCCCACTATTTTGGAGAGTGTTGAATCTTATAATATTTATGAAAGTGGATTTGGATAGGTCATGAATTTATTTAGTGATGAATCCACTATTTTGGAAGAGGTTTCAATTGATTATGATGCGAACAAAGTTGCTACTTATGATTATTATTGTGATGAAACTTATGCTATAAAAAGTAGTGATGATTATATTTATAAAACTTGTCATGATTATGATTACCCTTTTTCTGAAGATTACTCTTTTAATGTGGAAACAATTTATAGTATTCGAGTCTCTTATAATACTCCCACTATTCCGAATGAGAAGAATTTTGCTTATGTGGAGAGCAGTAAATTTTCTATGCAAGTAGATCATGAAAATAATGCTTTAGGTGCTGGTTATATTGTTGAATTCATTCATGATGCTACTAAAAATTATTATGAGGGAGGAACATATGCTTGTAGGAATTGCAATAATATCAAGTTTCCTCTCTATGTTGTCACATCCCTAGTTATGGTTTGCTCTAGGCTAACTAGTCATGTGTGCATCATGTTTAAGTTTCAATGAATTTGAAATGGGGACATGTGAAAGCCTCAGAAATCATTTCTGAAAATGACCAAGATACAAATTGCTTCAAATAGGTCCAAGAAAATGTTCATGTTTCTCTATGAAAATATTGGCCAGAAGTAAAATTCAAACCAATATTTTTAGGAGCTCATAAATATTTATTTTGGGCATTCGAAGCTAATGCAATAACTATTTGCATTGGATTTATATTTGCTATATATCGAATATGTGTCCAATAATTCTGAGAAATTGTGAGGGGCTTTGGAATAATCCTTTTAGTCCCTGCAAAATTGTCAGAAGAAAGAAAAATGGTTTAGTGCTTAAAACTAAATCAAAGCAAATAACAGAAAACAGTAATAAAAAGGAGTCTTACTTGGGCCACTTACCTGGCAGCCCAGCCGTTCTGGCCCAGCAGGCCCGCCAAGCCGACTGGCCAGCACCAGTCGTCCCCTTCCTCGCGCCAGGAGGACAGGGGCACGCGCCCCGCCACCTCCTGCTTGCCGCTTCTCCCCGGACGCCCCCGGAGATGCCACGCACACCCCTGGCCCCTTTCTCACTCTCCCTGGACCCTTTCCCCTCCTCTGCTCTCTCTCTCGCAGCCCGAGCGGAGCTCATCGCCACCACTCGCTGTTGCCACACCCAGAGCCTCCCCCTCGACCCCTCGGCGTGCCCAGTAGCTCGGCTACCTCGTCCTCGACCTCCTCACCAAGCCAAGCGACGCCGGACGCACCCGAACGCCCTCACCACCGTCTTCTTCAACCTAGGGCCACCGAGATAGCCGGAGACCGTGCGCCCGCTCCGACACCTCCCCGAGCCCGATGTAACCTCCAAACAATGCACTGTGAGCCTCCGGTCGATTCCCCTCTCCTTCCCATGTCATTTTTGCGTTCTAGCCGTAGATGCACTGGAGCCGAGTTGTGCTCGCCGCCGGTCATGAGGCCTCCGTGGACAGAGCTATCAAAGCTCGCGTTCGAGCTTGTTGACGTGCTCGGCACGCTCCTAGAGGTCGAACGCACACACTCGCTCGTCCTGCAGTACGCCAGAACCGCCTCCCCGTTCACGACCGAACTCCGGTCGCCGCTCCGCCCATTGCCGCTGCCGCTACGCTACACCCCGGCACCAGTCGCTGCCTCCTTTAGATGCCCTGCAACATGCTGGTCACGTAGGTGCTCTCCGCCACTGATCTGGTCTTCGGAGAAGCATTTCCGAGCCGCCCCGCCGTCTCTGTCGTCGCCGGCGACGAGCCACCGACGTGTTAGGCCTTGTTCACCAGGGATTTGACCTTCCTTGGATCGCTGACAAGTGGGCCCAGGCCCCTGCGAATTTTAGTTAAGTGTTACTTAAACTTAATTAGCCTGCTGATACTGACATGTGGCCCCATGGCCTTAACTAAGCTAGATTAGGATTAGATTTGTACTAATTAACTTAGGTTAGTTAGTTAGACAATGACATATCGGTCCCACAGGTCAGGTTTGACCAGGACTGGCCCTGTTGACCTACTGACGTCATCATGACGCAGTGCTGACGCAATAAGTTATTTTCTGGATTTAATTTAATTCAGGAAATTCCAGAAAATGCCCAAAACTTCTAAAATTCATAGAAAATTATCTATAACTCCAAATGAAATAAGTTATATATGAAAAATGATCAGAAAAATCCAATCTATTCATCTGTACCATTTTCATGCATGTTAGAACAACTTATAGCTACTGTTTAGGACAAATCATGTAAATGGCATTTGAATTTCCACATATGGAGTTTGAATTTGAATCTTGGATTCAAACCAACTTCATTTAACCTGTTGCTAGTTGCATCAGCTCAAATTACATCATATTGACATGTCATGATCATGCATCATATTGTGCATTGCATTGATTGTACTCTTCCTTATTTGCTGGTGTTTGTCCCCTCTCGATAGACGTGGTTCCGACGATGTGTTCGATGACACCGATGAAGAACTATACTATCTTCAGAAGTGCCAGGCAAGCAAAACCCCCTTGTTCATTCTGATACAATACCACTCTCTCGCTCCTGCTCTCTTTTACTGCATTAGGACAACAATGATTCATCTATTACATGCTTCGGTAGTTGAACCCCTTTCCTCTGCATGACCTATCATTGCCACAATAAATAGATGAAACCCACTAGCATGAGTAGGAGTTGTTTGAGCCTTGATGTGCCTACTCATTCATGCTGGATTGTCATGCATGCTATTGCTTAGAGTTGAGCCAGGTCCGATTCATCGAGGATGAATGGGAATGTTGCGAACATGTCCTACTATTGAGAGCTAAGTGTGTGAATACGATTTCGTAAAGGTAGCGGTGAGAGGCCATGTAGGAGTACATGGTGGGTTGTCTCATTGAACCCGTCCTCAGGAACTGAGTTCTGTGTTTGTGATCCATGAACAGTTACTACCACACATTGGGTTCCGGTAACTCGACCCCTCTTGACTTATTAATCAGCCTAATCTCTATCCAGGAGTTGCTACTAGTTTCTGGTGTTTGTAGGTAGTGCTAGTAGTCTACCAAGTGGCACCTGGTACAGGTAGGCTTGGGATAGACTAGGTGCAGTGGCACGGTGTACCAAGTGGCACCCGGATGGTGGGCTTGGGAACCCTGCTCACATCGTTTGGGGCCGTGAGCGACACCCCGGCGGGATCTCCTTATGGATGGAACCCGAACAGGCGATAAACCTGGACTAGAGTCTTGCGTGATTAGTCAGGTCGTGGCCGACACCCTTGCCAGGCTTCCACTTGAAGGTTGCCGAGATACATGACGTGTACATGGCGGTAAGTGGCGAGAGCGTGTGTGAAGAAGTACACCCCTGCAAGGTTAATATGATCTATTCGAATAGCCGCGTCCGCGGTAAAGGACCTCTGGGTTGCCTATAAAGTTCATAGACAAGTGAAAGTGGATACTCTAAAATGCGCAAGATAAGCGTGAGTGCTATGGATGGCGTTCTCGTAGGGAGACGGGAGCGGATCCATAGTGGTGTATTGATATGGTGAATATGTGGACTCGTGTGCGCCACCTCAAAAGATTTACTTGTAGTCGTAGTTCAGGATAGCCACCGAGTCATAGATGGCTTGCTGCAGTTAAACCCCACCATCCCTTTGTTGATACCGATGCATATGTAGTTAGTTCTGATGTAAGTCTTTCTGGGTACATTTGTACTCACGTTTGCCTATTTATGTTTTTGCAAAGAGACTACAGTCTCGCTAGTAGTTCCGCGTGGACTTTGACATTTAGCTTGTTACCTTAGCTATGATCTTGTGTCCTCAACAGGATCTAGTAGATAATCATGCTTCTCAGCCTTTTTCATTTGTAGATGTCTATAATCAGACATGTTTAGCTTCAGTTTGTGCTTTGACTTATGTGCTCTGAATGTTGGGTCATGAGACCCATGTTTGTAATATCTCACTCCTCGGAGCCTATTGAATAAATACTTGAGTTGTAGAGTCATGTTGTGATGCCATGTTGTATTTGCACATATCGAGCATATTGTGTGTATGTTATTGAAATGCTTGGTATGTGTGGGATCTGACTATCTAGTTGTTTATCCTTGGTAGCCTCTCTTACCGGGAAATGTCTCCTAGTGCTCCCACTGAGCCTTGGTAGCTTGCTACTGCTCCAGAACACTTTGGCTGGCCGGTATGTGTCCTTCTACGTTCCTGTGTCTGTCCCTTCGGGGAAATGTCACGCGGTGACTATCGGAGTCATGTTAGCCTGCTATAGCCTGGTTTACCGGAGTCCTGCTAGCCCAGTTGCTACAGCCCGGATTCACTCGCTGATGACCGACACGTTTGTTGCTGGGTCATGCATGCTTGTCCCTGTAAGTTAGTGCCACTTTGGGTTCACGACTAGCCATGTCAGCCCGGGCTCCTTGTCATATGGATGCTAGCGACACTATTATATACGTTTGCCAAAAGGCACAAACGGTCCCGGGCCTGGTAAGGCGACACCCGTGGGAATACCATGCGTGAGGCCGCAAAGTGATATGAGGTGTTACATGCTAGATTTGTGTGCCATTGAGTCGGGGTCCTGACATATGTGCTTAAAATCTTGAAGTTATGCTTATTTTGCCTTCCTATGCTAGTTGATTATTGTTCCCATAAGTTGTTTGCTCATAAGATCCCTATGCATAGGAAGTGGGTTAGGCTTAAATGTGCTAGTCATATGCTTCATGATGCTCCCGTTATGTTTCAACTCTTATCTTTTATGTGAGCATCATTGTCATCATCATGCCTAGCTAGAAAGGCATTGCAGAAAAGCGCTTGTTGGGAGACAACCCAATATTTACCTTTACTGTTTTTGTGTGTTCAAATGATTATGCTACTGTAGTAATCATGTTTTATAGCTTTTGTTTGAATAAAGTGCCAAGTAAGACCTTTAGGATAGCTTACGGTGATAGTTGTGTTGATCCTGCTGAAAATCAGAAACTTTTTCACCCAGTAAATTAGTTTTGGTAATTCACAGAAATGTGCCTTTGATACGATTCTTTTTTCTATGGATTGGGACACAAATTTCTCAGGTCTTCCTAATTTGGTAGGATTTGTGGAGTTCCAGAAGTATACGTTTGATACAGATTACTCCAGACTGTTCTGTTTTTAACATATTCTGTTTTCTATGTGTTGTTTGCTTATTTTGATGAATCTATGAGTAGTATCGGAGGGTGTGAACCATAGAGAAGTTGTAATACAGTATATATTACACCAATATGAATTTATAATGAATTCATAACTGTACCTAAGTGGTGATTTATTTTCTTATACTAACAGAGCTTACGAGTTTTCTGTTGAGTTTTGTGTTGTGGAGTTTTCAAATTTTTGGTAAAGATTTGATGGACTATGGAATAAGGAGTGGAAAGAGCCTAAGCTTGGGGATGGCCAAGGCACCCCAAGGTAATATTCAAGGAAAACCAAGAGCCTAAGGTTGGGGATGCCCCGGAAGGCATCCCCTCTTTCATCTTCGTTCCTCGGTAACTTTACTTGGAGCTATATTTTATTCACCACATGATATGTGTTTTGCTTGGAGCATCATTTTGTTTTATTTTGTTTTGCTTGCTGTTTGAATAAAATACCAAGATCTGAAATTCTTAAATGTTAGAGAGTCTTCACATAGTTACATAATTATTTAACTACTCATTGATCTTCACTTATATCTTTCGGCGTAGTTTGTCATTTGCTCTAGTGCTTCACTTATATCTTTTTAGAGCACGGCGGTGGTTTTATTTTGAAGAAATAGATGAACTCTCATGCTTCACTTATATTATTTTGAGAGTCTTAAACAGCATGGTAATTTGATTTGGTTATAAAAACTTTCATATGGAGTGAATTGGATGCTATGATCAATTTGATGCTTTATAATTGTTTTGAGATATAGAGGTGGTGATATTAGAGTCATGCTAGTTGGGTAATTGTGAATTTAAATAATAATAGTGTTGAAGTTGTCAAGTCCCGTAGCATGCACATATGGTAACCGTTGTGTAACAAATTTGAAACATGAGGTGTTCTTAGATTGTCATCCTTATGAGTGGCGGTCGGGGACGAGCGATGGTCTTTTCCTACCAATCTATCCCCCTAGGAGCATGCGTGTAGTGCTTGATTTTTGACGACTTGTAGATTTTTGAAATAAGTATATCAGTTCTTTATGACTGATGTGAGTCCATGGATTATACGCACTCTTACCCTTCCATCAATGGTAGCCTCTTCGGTACCATGCATTGCCCTTTCTCACCTTGAGAGTTGGTGCAAACTTCGTCGATGCATCCAAACCCCGTGATATGATACACTCTATCACACATAAACCTCCTTATATCTTCCTCAAAACAGCCACCATACCTACCTATTATGGCACTTCCATAGCCATTCCGAGATATATTTCCATGCAACTTTCCACCGTTCCATTTATCATGACACGCATAATCATTGTCATATTGCCTTGCATCATCATGTAGTTGACATTGTATTTGTGGCAAAGCCACCTTCGTAATTTTTCATACATGTCACTCTTGATTCATTGCCCATCCCGGTACACCGCCGGAGGCATTCCTATAGAGTCATATCTTGTTCTAGTTTTGAGTTATAATTCATGAGTTGTAAATAAATAGAAGTGTGATGATCATCATTATTAGAGCATTGTCCCTTAAAAAAACAAAGGACAAAAAGAAAAAAAGGCCAAAACAAAGAAAGAAAAAAAGGCCAAAAAAAGAAAGGCCCAAAAAAAGAAAAGAAAAAAAGAGAATAAAAAAGGGGGACAATGTTACTATCTTTTTCCACACTCGTGCTTCAAAGTAGCACCATGTTCTTCATATAGAGAGTCTCATTTGTTTTCACTTTCATATACTAGTGGGAATTTTTCATTATAGAACTTGGCTTGTATATTCCAACGTTGGGCTTCCTCAAAATGCCCTAGGTCTTCGTGAGCAAGCAAGTTGGGTGCACACCCACTAGTTTCTTTTGTTGAGCTTTCATACATTTATAGCTCTAGTGCATCTGTTGCATGGCAATCCCTACTCCCCATGTTGACATCAATTGATGGGCATCTCCATAGCCCATTGATTATCCTTGTTAACATGAGACTTTCTTCCTTTTGTCTTCCCCACATAATCGCCTTCATCATATTCTATTCCAACCATAGTGCTATATCCATGGCTCATGCTCATGTATTGCGTGAAAGTTGAAAAAAAGTTTGAGATTACTAAAGTATGAAACAATTGCTCGGCTTGTCATCGGGGGTGTGCAAGATGAGAGCATTCTTGTGTGATGAAAATGGATCATTACCAAACTATATGATTTTGTAGGGATGAACTTTCTTTAGCTATGCTATTTTGAGAAGACATGATTACTCTGTTAGTATGCTTGAAGTATTACTATTTTTATGCCAATATGAACTTTTATCTTGAATCATTTGGATCTGAACATTCAGGCCACAATAAAGAAAATTACATTGAGAAATATGCTTGGTAGCATTCCACATCAAAAATTCTGTTTTTATCATTTACCTACTCGAGGACAAGCAGGAATTAAGCTTGGGGATGCTTGATACGTCTCCAACGTATCTATAATTTTTGATTGTTCCATGCTATTATATTACCTATTTTGGATGTTTATGGACTTTACTTTACACTTTTATATCATTTTTGGGACTAACCTATTAACCGGGGGCCCAACCCATATTGCTGTTTTTGCCTATTTCAGTGTTTCGAAGAAAAGCAATATCAAACGGAGTCCAAACGGAATGAAACCGTCAGGAGAGTTATTTTTGGAATGGATGCAATCCAGGAGACTTGGAGTATACGTAAGGGAAGAAACAAGGAAGCCACGAGGCAGGAAGGCGCGTCCTACCCCCTGGGCGTGCCCCCACCCTCGTGGGCCCCTCGTGGCTCCCCTGACCGACTTCTTTCGCCTATATATGTCTATATACCCTAAAAACATCGAGAAACACAATAGATCGGGAGTTCCACCGCCGCAAGCCTCTTTAGCCACAAAAAACCAATCGGGACCCTGTTCCGGCACCCTGCCGGAGGGGGATCCCTCATCGGCGGCCATCTTCATCATCCCGGCACTCTCCATGATGAGGAGGGAGTAGTTCACCCTCGGGGCTAAGGGTATGTACCAGTAGCTATGTGTTTGATCTCTCTCTCTCTCTCTCTCTCTCTCTCTCTCTCTCTCTCTCGTGTTCTTGATTTGGCACGATCTTGATGTATCGCGAGCTTTGCTATTATAGTTGGATCTTATGATGTTTCTCCCCCTCTACTCTCTTGTAATGGATTGAGTTTTCCCTTTGAAGTTATCTTGTCGGATTGAGTCTTTAAGGATTTGAGAACACTTGATGTATGTCTTGTCGTGCTTATCTGTGGTGACAATGGGATATTCACGTGATCTACTTGATGTATGTTTTGGTGATCAACTTGCGGGTTCAATGAACTTATGCATAGGGGTTGTCACACGTTTTCGTCTTGACTCTTCGGTAGAAACTTTGGGGCACTCTTTGAAGTACTTTGTGTTGGTTGAATAGATGAATCTGAGATTGTGTGATGCATATCGGATAATCATGCCCACGGATACTTGAGGTGACATTGGAGTATCTAGGTGACATTAGGGTTTTGGTTGATTTGTGTCTTAAGGTGTTATTCTAGTACGAACTCTATGATAGATCGAACGGAAATAATAGCTTCGTGTTATTTTACTATGGACTCTTGAATAGATCGATCAGAAAGGATAACTTTGAGGTGGTTTCGTACCCTACCATAATCTCTTCATTTGTTCTCCGCTATTAGTTACTTTGCAGTGACTCTTTGTTGCATGTTAAGGGATTGTTATATGATCTAATTATGTTATTATTGTTCAGAGAACTTGCACTAGTGAAAGTATGAACCCTAGGCCTTGTTTCCTACCATTGCAATACCGTTTACGCTCACTTTTATCATTATTTACCTTGCTGCTTTTATATTTTCAGATTATAAGAACCTGTATCTACCATCCATATTGCACTTGTATCACCATCTCTTCGCCGAACTAGTGCACCTATACAATTTACCATTGTATTGGGTGTGTTGGGGACACAAGAGACTCTTTGTTATTTGGTTGCAGGGTTGTTTGAGAGAGACCATATTCATCCTACGCCTCCCACAGATTGATAAACCATAGGTCATCCACTTGAGGGAAATTTGCTACTGTCCTACAAACCTCTGCACTTGGAGGCCCAACAACGTCTACAAGAAGAAGGTTGTGTAGTAGACATCACCTTGTAAGCATTGTGACTAATGAGTTAGTTACAGGATGAAGTATTATGGAACGAGTAAAGAGAATTGTCGGTAATGAGATTGAACTAGGTATGATGATAACGATGATTGAATCTCGGGCAAGTAACATACCAATGACAATGGGAACAACGTATGTTGTTATGCGGTTTGACCAATAAAGATCTTTGTAGAATATGTAGGAGCCAATATGGGCATCCAGGTTCCGCTATTGGTTATTTACCAGAGAGGTGTCTCGGTCATGTCTACATAGTTCTCGAACCCGTAGGGTCCGCACACTTAACGTTCATTGACGATATAGTATTATATGAGTTATGTATGTTGGTGACCGAATGTTGTTCGGAGCCCCGGATATGATAACGGACATGACGAGGAACTTCGAAATGGTCCGCAGATAAAGATTCTTATATGGGATAATAGTGTTTGGTCTCCAGAAGGGTTTAGGAATTCACCGGAATGGGTTCCGGGTGTTTCCCGAAATGTTTGGGTACGAGAACACTTTATTTGGGCCAAAGGGGAAAGCCCATAAGGTTTTTGGAAAGCGCAAAAGGAAGTTTTGTGGAGTCCAGGGGCCAAACGCCAGGGTACCCAGACGCCAGGGACCCTGTCGTCTGGCCCTGGAGTCCGAGAAGGACTCTTGCCTTTCGGGTGAAACCAACTTTGTGGATGCTTTTACTCCAAGTTTCGACCACAAGGCTCAACATATAAATAGAGGGGCAGGGCTAGCACCAATGACACATCAAGAAACACCAAGCTGTGTGCCGGCAACCCCGTCGCCTCTAGTTTATCCTCCTTCATAGTTTCCGTAGTGCTTAGGCGAAGCCCTGCGGAGATTGTTCTTCACCAACACCGTCACCACGCTGTCGTGCTGCCGGAACTCATATACTACTTCACCCATCTTGCTGGATCAAGAAGGTGAGGACGTCATCGAGATGAACGTGTGCTGAACGCGGAGGTGCCATACGTTCGGTTCTTGATCGGGGCGGATCGTGAAGGTATACGACTACATCAACCGCATTGATAAATGCTTCCACTTAGCGATCTTCAATGGTATGAAGATACAGTCCCTCTCTCATTGCTATGCATCACATAGATAGATCTTGCATGATCGTAGGAATTTTTTGAAATTACCGTGTTCCCCAACACAACAATACATGCAAAAAAATTAGATACGAAAATGTGGGCTGATGCACTTAGATTATGATAGCCTAGTTGCAGATACTTGGCAAAGTTACAGTGCAGGCCGGGCATGCAAGGTATTGCTGAGGCCTTGGGTGAGCTTCAGGCCACACTAGAACCATGGAGTTCTAGGGAGTTTGGGTGCCTGACAAGGAGGGTGAGGCAGCTTCAGAAGAAACTCGATCGCATCCGCTCTGTGACTATTGGTTGAGGTCCATCATAGGAGGAGCTAGCTACTGTTAAAAAGCTGAAAGAAGCATTGCACCAGGAAGAGATATGGTATCGATAACGCTCACGTGTTCCATGGCTTCGTGAGGGGGACCGCAACACTGCCTACTTTCAGGCACAAGCGCGGCAGCGTAAACATTTGAACAAAACTCAAGGCCTGCAAAGGGATGATGGGTCGGTTTGTGCTGATGAAAATGAGGGAAAAGATGAAGTATATACGTTCTACAAGAACCTGTACCAATCCCAGGGTTTTAGTGATGCTGCCGAGCTTCTAGATCATGTTCCTATCAAAATCTCGCAAGAGATGAACGATAAGCTCACAAAACCGTTTACTACGGAAGATGTAAAGTTTGCACTTTTCCAGATGGCTCCGTCAAAGGCTCCCGATGTGGATGGGTATACAACGGGGGTCTATCAACGACACTGGAGTTTCCTGGGTGACGATGTTACTAGAGCTGTGTTGGAATTTCTTAATGGCGGGGTGTTACCTTGTGGACTAAACGATACTGCAATAACTCTTATTCCAAAGCTTAAACATCCTCAGTCCATATCTCAGTACCGTCCTATTGCCTTATGTCCGGTTCTCTATAAAATTGTGTCCAAAGCAATTACAAACAGACTAAGAGGTTTTATGGATAAAATTGTCAGTGAGGAACAGAGTGCATTTTTGCTCGGTCTTCTAATCACTGATAATGTCTTGGTGGCATCTGAAAGTGTACACACTATGAAGAGGAGAAAAAAGGGGAAGAATTACTCTTGTGTGGTCAAGCTCGATATGATGAAGGCTTACGATCGTGTCGAGTGGCATTACCTGTAAGCTATTCTTACTAATCTTGGTTTCAGCATGGGTTTTGTCAGGCTTGTTATGAAGTGTGTGACCTAAGTACGGTTTTCTGTTCGGGTCAATTGTGTGCTCCTGCCGTTTTTTACTCCAACCAAAGGACTCCGACAAGGCGATCCTATTTCGCCATACTTATTCCTGCTATGTGGGGAAGGTTTGTCCTCATTGCTCAAGACCTACAATGGAGGTACTGTTGACCGGGGACTACGAGTTAGCTATCGTTCTCCTTGGGTCACTCATCTGATGATCGCAGATGATAGTTTGATTTTCATCAATGCAAAGGATGAAAGTGCTCTTTGGTTGAATGAGATTCTAAGGATATATGGTGATGCTTCGGTCAGTGTGTTAATCGTGATAAAAGTTCCATTTTCTTTTCTACTAACACTCCTGATCCTGTGAAGAGTGTTATTAAGCTGACGCTGAATATTCAAGTGGAGGCCTTCAACGAGAAGTATCTGGGCTTGCCCATGGCTGTGGGGCGCATTACAAGTGGGACTTTCGATCATATGGGAGAAAGAGCTCGTGGTAAAATCCAAGGATGGTCGGAGAAGCTTTTAGCTTGTGTTGGACGTGAGGCACTTCTGAAATCAGTCATACAAGCTATCCCTACTTACCCAATGAGTACGTTTTTGTTGAGCAAGAAGGTTTACAAGAGTTTAACTTCTCCCATGGCAAAATATTTTTGGAGTAGTTCTCTTGACAAAAGGTCGATGCATTGGGTGTCTTCGAAAGAGTTAGCTACGCCCAAGTGCAATGGGGGTATGGGCTTCAGAGATCTGCAGCTGTTCAATCTTGCAATGTTGGCCAAACATGGATGGCGGTTCTTACAAACCCAAATTCCCTATGTGCAAGAGTTCTCAAGGGGCGATATTTCCCAGATACCGATTTCATGCAAGCATCTCCAACCAAGTCAACCTTGGCTACTTGGAAGGCCATCATTGTGGGACGAGATGCCCTTAAAGTTGGGCTGATTACACGCGTAAGAGATGGCTCTTCAATCTCAGTGTGGATGGATAAATGGATTCCAGGTACCATCTCCATGACTCCTACCTCCAGACCACCAAACACAGATGTGGAGAACGTTTCCGATTTGATAGATACAGTTAACTGGACTTGGCGTCACAATCTAGTCTAGGATACTTTTGTTCCCTTCGATGCTGCTGCCATTCTGAACATACCTATCCGACGAGGAGAGGGACATGAATTCCCCGCGTGGGCGTTCGATAGATCTCGCAACTACACTGTAAAGACGGCGTACCATGCTCTAGTGACTCAGAAAGAGCGATTCGCTCTAGAAGAAGGGACGGCTACCAAGACCTCAGATACCGATAAACAGATGTGGAAAGCCTTATGGAAACTTAATGTGATCCCAAAAGTTAGTGTTCTGGTGGAGAGTGCTCAAGGGAATTTTGCCTGATGAAAGCACATTCAAGAATCGTCATATTGCGGACTTCAATAGTTGCAAAGTGTGTTTGGCTGGAGAAGAAGACCTGCATCATGCTCTTATCTCATGCCCACATGCTCGTCCATTCTGGGAGCAGGCTTGTGCATGCTTCAATCTCCGACTACCAAACCTCTCTCAGGATTCATGGGCGCGTGAATCATGTGTGAGCCAAGCTTCTCTGTGGATGACCGGGCAAAGATCGCAACTATTATGTGGTCGATATGGCATTCCACAAATCAAATTAAACATAGGGAGGTAGGACGAGACCCAACCGCTACTATTCGGGCAACAAAAGAAGCAATAGCTTTGCTACAACTTCCTAGAAAGGCAGCTATAGTCCTGCCAGGATTTGGATGGCCACCACCCGATGAGGGTGTTGTAAAAATCACCACGGATGGAGCGCTCAATTTGACCGATGGATGTGAAGGAAATATGCCCTAGAGGCAATAATAAATTTATTATTTATTTCCTTATTTCATGATAAAAGTTTATTATTCATGCTAGAATTGTATTAACCGGAAACATAATACATGTGTGAATACATAGACAAACATATTGTCACTAGTATGCCCCTACTTGACTAGCTCGTTGATCAAAGATGGTTAAGGTTTCCTAACCATTGACATGAGTTATCATTTGATAAACGGGATCACATCATTACGAGAATGATGTGATTGACTTGACCCATTCCATTAGCTTAGCACTTGATCGTTTTAGTTTACTGCTATTGCTTTCTTCATGACTTATACATGTTCCTATGACTATGAGATTATGCAACTCCCAAATACCGGAGGAACACTTTGTGTGCTACCAAACGTCACAACGTAACTGGGTGATTATAAAGGTGCTCTACAGGTGTCTCCGATGGTGTTTGTTGAGTTGGCATGGATCGAAATTAGGATTTGTCACTCCGATTGTCGGAGAGGTATCTCTGGGCCCTCTCGGTAATGCACATCACTATAAGCCTTGCAAGCAATGTGACTAATGAGTTAGTTATGGGATGATGCATTACGGAACGAGTAAAGAGACTTGCCGGTAACGAGATTGAGCTAGGTATTGAGATACCGATGATCGAATCTCGGGCAAGTAACATACCGATGACAAAGGGAACAACGTATGTTGTTATGCGGTTTGACCGATAAAGATCTTTGTAGAGTATGTAGGAGCCAATATGAGCATCCAGGTTCCGCTATTGCTCATTGACCGGAGACATGTCTCGGTCTTGTATACATAGTTCCCGAACTCGTAGGGTCCACACGCTTAATGTTCGGTGACGATTGGTATTATGAGTTTATGTATTTTGATGTACCGAAGGTAGTTTGGAGTCCCGGATATGATCACGGACATGACAAGGAGTCTCGAAATGGTTGAGACATAAAGATCGATATATTGGATGACTATGTTTGGACTTCAGAAAGGTTCCGGGCAAGTTCGGACATATACCGGAGTACCGGGGGGTTACTGGAACCCCCCGGGGAGTGTAAAGGGCCTATTGGGCTTTAGTGGAGAAGAGGAGGGGCGGCCAAGGCAGGGTCGCGCGCCCCCTCCCCCTCTAGTCCGAATTAGACTAGGAGGGGGCGCCCCCCTTTCCTCCCCCCTCTCTCCTCCTTCCCCTTCTCCTACTCCTACTAGGAAAGAAGGAGTCCTACTCCCGGTGGGGGTAGGACTCCCCTCTTGGCGCGCCCTCTTCCTTGGCCGGCCGCCTCCCCCCAGCTCCTTCATATACGGGGGCGAGGGGCACCCCAAGGCACACAAGTTGATCATTGATCTTTAGCCGTGTGCGGTGCCCTCCTCCACCATAATCCACCTCGGTCATATCGTAGCGGTGCTTAGGAGAAGCCCTGCGTCGGTAGCTTCATCAACACTGTCATCACGCCGTCGTGCTGACGGAAATCTCCCTCGAAGCTCTAGTGGATCGTGAGTTCGTGGAACGTCACCGAGCTGAACGTGTGCAGATCACGAAGGTGTCGTACATTCGGTACTAGGATCGGTCGATCGTGAAGATGTACGACTACATCAACCGTGTTGTGATAACGCTTCCGCTTACGGTCTACGACGGTACGTGGACGACACTCTCCACTCTCGTTGCTATGCATCACCATGATCTTGCGTGTATGTAGGATTTTTTTGAAATTACTACATTCCCCTACAGTGGCATCAGAGCCAGGTTTATGCGTAGATGTTATATGCACGAGTAGAACACAAGTGAGTTGTGGGCGATACAAGTCATACTGCTTACCAGCATGTCATATTTTGATTCAGCAGTATTGTTGGATGAAGCGGCCTGGACCGACATTACGCGTACGCTTACGCGAGACTGGTTCTACCAACGTGCTTTGCACATAGGTGGCTGGCTGGTGTCAGTTTCTGCAACTTTAGTTGAATCAAGTGTGTCTACACCCGGTCCTTGTTGAAGGTTAAAACAACACTAACTTGATGAAATATCGTTGTGGTTTTGATGCGTAGGAAAGAACGGTTCTTGGTCATCCCGTAGCAGCCACGTAAAACTTGCAACAACAAAGTAGAGGACGTCTAATTGTTTTTGCAGGGCATGTTGTGATGTGATATGGTCATGACATGATGCTAAATTTTATTGTATGAGATGATCATGTTTTGTAACAGAGTTATCGGCAACTTGCAGGAGCCATATGGTTGTCGCTTTATTGTATGCAATGCAATCACCCTCTAATTGCTTTACTTTATCACTAAGAGGTAGCGATAGTCGTAGAAGCAATAGTTGGCAAGACGACAACGATGCTACGTTGGATATCAAGGTGTCGCGCCGGTGACGATGGTGATCATGACGGTGCTTTGGAGATGGAGATCAAAGGAACAAGATGATGATGGCCATATCATATCACTTATATTGATTGCATGTGATGTTTATCTTTTATGCATCTTATTTTGCTTTGATTGATGGTAGCATTATAAGATGATCTCTCACTAAATTTCAATGTATAAGTGTTCTCCCTGAGTATGCACCGTTGCCAAAGTTCGTCGTGCCGAGACACCATGTGATGATCGGGTGTGATAAGCTCTACGTTCACATACAACGGGTGCAAGCTAGTTTTGCACACGCAGAAATACTCGGGTTAAACTTGATGAGCCTAGCATATGCAGATATGGCCTTTGAACACTGAGACCGAAAGGTCGAGTGTGAATCATATAGTAGATATGATCAACATAGTGATGTTCACCATTGAAAACTACTCCATTTCATGTGATGATCGGAACTGGCTTAGTTGATTTGGATCACACGATCACTTCGATGATTAGAGGGATGTCTGTCTAAGTGCGAGTTCTTAAGTAATTTGATTAATTGAACTTTAATTTATCATGAACGTAGTACCTGATAGTATTTTTCTTGTCTATGTTGTTGTAGATAGATGGCCCGTGCTGTTGTTTCATTGAATTTTAATGCGTTCCTTGAGAAAGCTAACTTGAAAGATGATGGTAGCAATTACACGGACTGGGTCCGTAACTTGAGGATTATCCTCATTGCTGCACAGAAGAATTACGTCCTGGAAGCACCGCTAGGTGCAAGACCCGCTGCAGGAGCAACACCATACGTTGTGAACGTTTGGCAGAGCAAAGCTAATGACTACTCGATAGTTCAGTGTGCCATGCTTTACGGCTCAGAACCGGGACTTCAACGATGTTTTGAACGTCATGGAGCATATGAGATGTTTTAGGAGTTGAAGTTAATATTTCAAGCAAATGCCCGGATTGAGAGATATGAAGTCTCCAATAAGTTCTATAGCTGCAAGATGGAGGAGAATATTTCTGTCAGTGAACATATACTCAAAATGTCTGGGTATAATAATCACTTGATTCAACTAGGAGTTAATCTTCCTGATGATAGTGTCATTGACAAAATTCTTCAATCACTGCCAGCAAGCTACAAAAGCTTCGTGATGAACTATAATATGCAAGGTATGGAAAAGACAATTCCCGAGCTCTTCGCGATGCTAAAGGCTGCGAAGGTAGAAATCAAGAAGGAGCATCAAGTGTTGATGGTCAACAAGACCACTAGTTTCAAGAAATAGGGTAAAGGGAAGAAGAAGGGGAACTTCCAGAAGAATGGTAAACAAGTTGCTGCTTAGGAGAAGAAACCCAAGTCTGGACCTAAGCCTGAGATTGACTGCTTCTACTGCAAAGGGATTGGCCACCGGAAGCGGAACTGCCCCAAGTATTTGGCGGATAAGAAGGATGGCAAGGTGAGCAAAGGTATATGTGATATACATGTTATTGATGTGTATCTTACTAAAGCTCGCAGTAGCACCTGGGTATTTTATACTGGTTCTGTTGCTAATGTTTGCAACTCGAAACAGGGACTATAGATTAAGTAAAGAATGGCTAAGGACGAGGTGACGATGCGCGTGGGAAATGGTTCCAAAGTCGATGTGATCGCGGCCGGCACGCTACCTCTACATCTACCTTCGGGATTAGTTTTAGAACTGAATAATTGTTATTTGGTGTCAGCGTTAAGCATGAACATTATATCTGGATCTTGTTTAATGCGAGACGGTTATTCATTTAAATCTGAGAATAATGGTTGTTCTATTTATATGAGTAATATCTTTTATGGTCATGCAACCTTGGAGAGTGGTCTATTTTTGTTAAATCTCGATTGTAGTGATACACATCTATAGTACCTAAATAGTTCATCCCCACTAAGTGAATTCTCTTGACATGCAAGCTATCCAACTCAGCAATGTAGCCACATCACCAACTCTCCACCCACATCATGCATGTGTTCCGTTTGTATTAACTTACATCGAGACTTATCTCAAAGTGTGAAACGGCGTGGGCATTGAAGTGCACCATGTCTCGCTCCATCGTTTGTGCGCCTACCCGCCGCAATCCCCTCGCTCATAACCCATCTCACGGCGGACGAGATCCTTTTCCCCTGTCTGCAATATAGCTTGGCGGATGGGATCCGATGTATGTGTGATGGCGCTCAACAGGCGCGACCGCTGCTCCAGCTCGCCGCCACAGCTATCTTGGATTATCTTCAGTTATTCCGTGTTGCTGTGCTTCTCCCCTCCCTTCTCTCTGTTTGTTATGGCGGCGAAGGTAGCTCCAGCGTTGCTGGGAGGTTGGCCCTCTTCAGTTAGCTGGATCAGACCAGACGCTAGGGTCCTGAGCTAGGTTTATTTCCGGCCTGGGAGGGCGCTCTGTTGGGGATCCTGTCAGGGATTCTTTCTGAAGAGACGATCTGTTGGCGATGCAGGTCATGGCTTCCGTTCACGGCGACAACTTGTAGGGGTGCTGGATCCAATTCCTCCGATGGGTGTGGTCCCGACTGATTCGGAGGGGAGCTTCTACTGTCCCAATGGCATCAATTTTTTGGCAAGCTAGGATCCTACATCTCGGATGGACGCCTTGCTCCGTTATGTCCTGATCGGTTTGCAGCAAGGACAGTAAACATTTGAGTATGAGTTCATGTTTTGTACTCTGCCCAGGTATGTCCTCTGTTGATCTGGTCTTCTCAATTTGTTCAGGTATATAGGATTCGGTATTTCATTCTTATAAAAAATGCACACCAAGCATACACAGCCAGCGGTTCACCTCCTTTGCAGTCCAGTGCTCTCCCCGTGTGCATTGTTTATCTTCCATGGTGGCAATCTATGGCCACGAACAACCTGCTTCTGAAGACAAAACAACCTCTATTGCAGGTACTCGATAATAATTGATGTTCGACGCTCTATCTCCTATACTCCACAGAGACGCTCCACTTCACGACAATGATCTCCTCCTATATGTCGCCACATCACTAAATGAATGAATTTGGTGAGGTATGCAATTAGCTGACTGACTATTTACTGTCCTAATGAATGTCACCATCTCTAGGAAGGCCAGCAAGTAGCAGGACATGTATTTACTCTCTCTAGCCACAATCTCTGTCAAGCTATAGCGCCTCTACTTTTTATTCCCCGTTATTTTTTGAGGAAACAACGAACAAGCAATTTCCTCATCCCATGAGCCCTCTTGCTTCAAGGCTGGAATACCAGAAATTGCAATGGCTTCAATCTAATTTGTCATACCACCAGATTTCTATTCCTGATTATTCCCATGAAACTTACATCTTTCTGGACATATGTGAGTTTTGGGATTAACTTTTATTATTTTGGTTATGTTTAGATTATTTCTATCTAATGCATGGTGTGTTTTAATCATTATTGTTTTATCTTGCACCAGTTACATATATTAGTTTCTTCAGTAGCATTAATTTACGCAGGAACTATGCGATTAAATTTCACCAATCCGCTGAGCGTACAATGTTTCTATATCTACATCTTCGAATTTCTCACAAAGCTTAATGGATACATGATGTGAGATACTTTCTGTATCAAGCAGTTCAGAAGGAATTGGGTTGTAGCAAGTTTCTACATCCTATTTATCTATTCATATTGTTCCAGTATTGCGTGACGATGGATTGAATGTAGTAGTGTACAATGGCTTCTCATGGAACAACGAACAAGTAGCTCGCTCAATTGAAGAAAAATACCCCTCTTTTGTTAATTTAGAGTTGTTCATTTCACTTCGACATTGTTCCCATGAAGATTAGATGGTGATCCCCCACAAAAAAAGAGTAGAAGGTGACCCTGGTCCAAACAAGAAAATGAAAAAAAAGCGGACATTACATTTTTGTTCTACATAGCTTAAGTCTATAACAACGATTAACTTTATTGTTGCATTTGTACTTCAACTCTCAATTTATACATGGGATTCATTGCCGCAAAGCACCAGGTACTGAACAATAGATTATCTTTTCAACCCTTATTCTCTGTTACTCAATATATGTTCGTACATTTACTTTTACATTTTTTTAGATTTATACAAGTATACCTGCAAAAAAAACAAGTATACCCGCAGCAACGCGTGGGGTATCATCTAGTATTCATAATGTTGAAGCCAAAAGATGCAGAGTTGATAATGATAGTGCAACTTATTTGTGGCACTGTCATTTAGGTCATATTGGTGTAAAGTACATGAAGAAACTCCATAGTGATGGACTTTTGGAATCACTTGATTATGAATCACTTGGTACTTGTGAACCATGCCTCATGGGCAAGATGATTAAAACGCCGTTCTTCGGAACAATGGAGCGAGCGACAGATTTGTTGGCAATCATACATACTAATGTATGTGGTCTGATGAATATTGAGGCTCGCGGCGAGTATCATTATTTTCTCACCTTCACAGATGATTTAAGCAGATATGGGTATATCTACTTAATGAAACATAAGTCTGAAACATCTCAAAAGTTCAGAGAATTTTAGAGTGAAGTGGAAAATCATCATAACAAGAAAATTAAGTTTCTACGATCTGATCGTGGAGAAGAATATTTGAGTTACGAGTTTGGTCTTCATTTGAAATAATGCGAAATAGTCTCGCAACTCACGCCACCCGGAACACCATAGCGTAATGGTGTGTCCGAACATCGTAACCGCACTTTATTAGATATGGTGCGATCTATGATGTCTCTTACTGATTTACCGCTATCGTTTTGAGGTTATGCTTTAGAGACGGTTGCATTCACGTTAAATAGGGCACCATCTAAATCCATTGAGACGACGCATTATCAACTATGGTTTGGAAAGAAACCAAAGTTGTCGTTTCTTAAAGTTTGGGGTTGCGATGCTTATGTGAAAAAGCTTCAACCTGATAAGCTCGAACCCAAATTGGAGAAATGTGTCTTCATAGGATACCCAAAGGAGACTGTTGGGTACA
Organism: Triticum dicoccoides; assembly: GCF_002162155.2. Classification (NCBI taxonomy): domain Eukaryota; kingdom Viridiplantae; phylum Streptophyta; class Magnoliopsida; order Poales; family Poaceae; genus Triticum; species Triticum dicoccoides. The sequence continues at coordinate 600,450,852 of NC_041381.1, forward strand.
TCTTCTATCACAGATCTGAAGGCAATAAATTCATTGCTAAGAATGGATCCTTTCTAGAGAAGGAGTTTCTCTCAAAAGAAGTGAGTGGGAGGAAAGTAGAACTTGATGAGGTAACTGTACCTCCTCCCTTATTGGAAAGTAGTTCATCACAGAAACCGGTTCCTGTGATGCCTACACCAATTAGTGAGGAAGCTAATGATTTTGATCAAGAAACTTCCGATCAAGTTACTACCGAACCTCGTAGGTCAACTAGAATAAGATCCGCACCAGAGTGGTATGATAATCCTATTCTGGAGGTCATATTACTTGACCATGGTGAACCTACAAACTGTGAAGAAGCGATGATGAGCCCCGCAAAATGGCTTGAAGCCATGAAATCTGAGATGGGATCCATGTATGAGAACAAAGTGTGGACTTTGGTTGATTTGCCCGATGATTGGCAAGCCATCAAGAATAAATGGATCTTAAAGAAGAAGACTGACGCTGACGGTATGTAACTATCTACAAAGCTCGACTTGTTGCAAAAGGTTTTCGAAAAGTTCAAGGGGTTGACTACAATGAGACTTTATCACCCGTAGCGATGCTTAAGTCTGTCCGAATCACGTTAGCAATTGCCGCATTTTATGATTATGAAAATTGGCAAATGGATGTCAAAACTGCATTCCTGAATGGATTTCTAGAAGAAGAGTTGTATATGATGCAATCAGAATGTTTTGTTGACCCAAAAGGTGCTAACAAAGTGTGCAAGCTCCAGCGATCCAATTATGGACTGGTGCAAGCCTCTCGGAGTTGGAATAAACGTTTTGATAGTGTGATCAAAGCATATGGTTTTATACAGACTTTTGGAGAAGCCTGTCTTTACAAGAAAGTGAGTGGGAGCTCTATAGCATTTCTAATACTGTATGTGGATGACATATTGTTGATTGGAAATGATATAGAATTTCTGGATAGCATAAAAGGATACTTGAATAAGAGTTTTTCAATGAAAGACCTCGGTGAAGCTGCTTATATATTGGGCATCAAGATCTATAGAGATAGATCCGCTTAATTGGAATTTCACAAAGCACATACCTTGATAAAGTTTTGAAAAAGTTCAAAATGGATCAAGCAAATAAAGGGTTCTTGCCTGTTTTACAAGGTGTGAAGTTGAGTCAAACTCAATGCCCGACCACTGCAGAAGATAGAGAGAAAATAAAGAATGTTCCCTATGCTTCAGCCATAGGCTCTATCATGTATGCAATGCTGTGTACCAGACCTGATGTGTGCCTTGCTATTAGTTTAGCAGGGAGGTACCAAAGTAATTCGAGAGTGGATCACTGGACAGCAGTCAAGAACATCCTGAAATACCTGAAAAGGACTAAGGATATGTTTCTCCTTTATGGAGGTGACAAAGAGCTCGTCGTAAATGGTTACATGATGCAAGCTTTGACACTGATCCGGACGATTCTAAATCGCAAACCGGATACGTGTTTATATTGAACGGAGGAGCTGTCAGTTGGTGCAGTTCTAAACAAAGCGTCATGGCGGGATCTACGTGTGAAGCGGAGTACATAGCTGCTTCAGAAGCAGCAAATGAAGGAGTATGGATGAAGGAGTTCATATCCGATCTAGGTGTCATACCTAGTGCATCAGGTCCAATGAAAATATTTTGTGACAATACTGGTGCAATTGCCTTGGCAAAGGAATCTAGATTTCACAAGAGAACCAAGCACATCAAGAGACGCTTAAATTCCATCCGGGATCAAGTCCAGGTGGGAGACATAGAGATTTGCAAGATACATACGGATCTGAATGTTGCAGACCCGTTGACTAAGCCTCTCTCACGAGCAAAACATGATCAGCACCAAGACTCCATGGGTGTTAGAATCATTACTGTGTAATGTAGATTAATGACTCCAGTGCAAGTGGGAGACTGAAGGAAATATGCCCTAGAGGCAATAATAAAGTTATTATTTATTTCCTTATTTCATGATAAAAGTTTATTATTCATTCTAGAATTGTATTAACCGAAAACATAATACATGTGTGAATACATAGACAAACATAGTGTCACTAGTATGCCTCTACTTGACTAACTCGTTTATCAAAGATGGTTAAGGTTTCCTAACCATTAACATGAGTTTCCATTTGATAAACGGGATCACATCATTAGAAGAATGATGTGATTGACTTGACCCATTCCGTTAGCTTAGCACTTGATCGTTTTAGTTTACTGCTATTGCTTTCTTCATGACTTATACATGTTCCTATAACTATGAGATTATGCAACTCCCGAATACCAGAGGAACACTTTATGTGCTATCAAACGTCACGACGTAACTGGGTGATCATAAAGGTGCTCTACAGGTGTCTCGGATGGTGTTTGTTGAGTTGGCATGGATTGAGATTAGGATTTGTCACTCCGATTGTCGGAGAGGTATCTCTGGGCCCTCTCGGTAATGCACATCACTATAAGCCATGCAAGCAATGTGACTAATGAGTTAGTTCCGGATGATGCATTATGAAACGAGTAAAGAGACTTGCCGGTAACGAGATTGAGCTAGGTATTGAGATACCGACGATCGAATCTCGGGCAAGTAACATACCGATGACAAAGGGAACGACGTATGTTGTTATGCGGTTTGACCGAGAAAGATCTTCATAGAATCTGTAGGAGCCAATATGAGCATCCAGATTTCGCTATTGTTTATTGACCGGAGACGTGTCTCGGTCATGTCTGCATAGTTCTCGAACCCATAGGGTCTGCACGCTTAACGTTCAGTGACGATCGGTATTATGAGTTTATGTGTTTTGATGTACCGAAGGTAGTTCGGAGTCCCGGATATGATCACGAACATGAAGTGGAGTCTCGAAATGGCCGAGACATAAAGATCAATATATTGGATTACTATGTTTGGACTTTGGAAAGGTTCTGGGAAAGTTCGGACATATACCGGAGTACTGAGGGGTTACCGGAACCCCCCGGGGAGTGTAATGGGCTTATTGGGCCTTAGTGGAGAAGAGGAGGGGCGGCCCAAGGTAGGCACGTGCGCCCCTCCCCCTCTAGTCCGAATTGGACAAGGAGGGGGGCGCCCCCCCTTTCCTTGTCCCCTCTCTCCTCCTTCCCCCTTCTCCTACTCCTATTAGGAAAGAAGGAGTCCTACTCCCGGTGGGAGTAAGACTCCCCCCTTGGTGCGCCCTCCTCCTTGGCCGGTCGCATTCCCCCCTAGCTCCTTTATATACGGGGGCGGGGGGCACCCCAAGACACACAAGTTGATCATTGATCTTTAGCCTGTGTGGTGCCCCCCTCCACCATAATCCACCTCGGTCATATCGTAGCGGTGCTTAGGCGAAGCCCTGCGTCGGTAGCTTCATCAAAACCGTCATCAAGCCGCCGTGCTGACGGAACTCTCCCTCGAAGCTCTACTGGATCGTGAGTTCATGGGACGTCACTGAGCTGAACGTGTGCAGATCGCGGAGGTGTCGCACATTCGGTACTAGGATCGGTCGATCGTGAAGACATACAACTACATCAACCGCATTGTCATAACGCTTCCGCTTACGGTCTACGAGGGTATGTGGACGACACACTCCCCTCTTGATGCTATGCATCACCATGATCTTGTGTGTGCGTAGGATTTTTCTTAAAATTACTATGTTCCCCTACAAGACGAGGGGGTATAGGTGGCGTCGCCTGTTCTTCCATAGCGTTTATGGGAGCATGGAGTAAACCATACTCTGGGGTGTCTGATCCCCTGATCATTGAGGCCTTGGCACTGCGGGAAGGAGTTCGATTGGCTACACTTCGAGGCTTCCTATATCTGATAATAGAGGTAGACTGTCTGGAGCTGGTGTCGCTCTGGAAAACTCGCCACATTTCCCGTTCTATTGTGGCTCCAATCTTGTTAGAAATGGGAGAGCTCATTAGTTGTTTCACTTCTTTTGATATAAAACATGTAAGCAGGTCAGCTAACGCAACGGTGCTTCTTTGTGCAAAACATACATGCACCTTGAATGTGACCGAAACTTGGCTGGCTGAGACCCCGAGCTTCCTTGTGACTAGTCTTCTGGCTGATTGTCCGAGGAATGCTTTTATCTGAATAAAGCTCTCTGATTTGCCTGCAAAAAAAGTAATACTGTAAAAGGGCTAGATCCATATTACATTGTCTGATTCAGCCAAAAAAATGTCAAGCTTTATGTTGTAAGTTGGCCATGAAAAAATATACAATATATTTAACAAACAAGCCATGTTGTAGACCACAACAAAAAAGATATTTCAAAAAAAGAATAAATTTTCCATGCTAGATAGCAAAACAAATTCATGTATAAATAAAATAAAAATTGAAAACTAACATGAAAAATTACCATGATATAATTACAAATATAATAATAGTCACATTGCAATTATGGGGGAGTTGTTTCTCTAGAGCATGGCAAATTTTGAAAAATTATTTTTAGACATCACATATCAAATTCACCGTAAAAAAAGGTTGTAAGACAATAAAAATGGCCATGATCTAAATTTTTAAAAAAAATCCATGGTCTAATAATAAATTGCCATGCTACCTACACTATATTTGCCATTGTAAAGCTAGTAAATTTGTCATGGTAATTCTAATATATTTGTCATGGTAAGTCTACTAAATTTGCCTTGGAAAGCCTAGTATATTTGTCATGGTTAATCTAACAAATTTGTCATGATCCATTTTTAAAAAAATTGTCATTTCTGTAGAATTGCCATGATGCATACATACTACTCCCTCCGTAAAGAAATATAAGAGCGTTTAGATCACTACAGAGGGAGTACTTGTCATGAAGCTCTAAGAACAAAACATGACTTACCATGCATGAGAAACTAAAATTTGCAAAATTTTCTAAAACTATCCATGTTTTGGAAAAGGAAAGGATTTAAAATTTGCATGTGACCATAGAAAACAATTATCAATATTTGCCCTGTGTGTGAGAGCAAAATTCCTAGAGTTGCCATGTGAGCACTAAAAAATATGTACGAAAAATTGCCATGTGACTCTTAGCAACAATTCCAAAAATAGCCATGTCCAGGAAAAACAAGAACTTAGTTGTCACGTGAGTAATCACATGGTGACAATCTAGAAAGAAACGGGAAGAAGTGACATGGAAGATTTAGGCAAAAATAAATTTCATAAAATCATGGGAAATTAAGAGAATTTGTGATGGTGAGATGAAAAGTTTAAGATTTTTTTTGTGCGACAACACATGGCAAAAAGCTTTCGAATGTAGTACTAATATTAACAACAACAAAAATTATTTGCCATGCTACCTACAATATATTTGCCATGGTAAGTTTAATATATTTGCTAGTAGAAAATTTAATTGTCATGGCAAGTTGCAACTAAAAAGAATTTTTAGTTGCAATGGCAACACATATATGTACAAATAAACAAATAGCATAGTTGTCGTGTGAGTAATACACATGGTGCAGTCTAGAACAAAACATGGAAGGTGTAACAAGGCAAAATTTTGTCATAGGCTCTGAATATCGTGGCAAAAATAGGAAGAAAAATTCTTGTTGAACATGGAAAATGTGTTGTGTTTGTACAAAAAAAGTTCACATGGCAACTATTATGATCATGACAAAATGTACGAAAAAGCTAAAATAGGTAGTACATGGCAACCGGTATAAGTATTTGCTAAATTCCTAACTAGAATTCAAATCCACAACTAGATTAGCAGTGATACAATTTGCATCCATAATGCAGATGGGTATGGGTATGTGCAAACAGTTTTAAGCAGGCTAGACATTGCAATTAACATCTAACCAGAGCCAGGGATCAGACTACTAACTAGGAGCAACATGGAAGATCGATAGGGGGGGTGGCATGGGATGTGGTTGCTGATGAATAGGAGGCCATGAGCTAATATCAAAATAGGCTCTGGCCCCGCTTTATATATAAAGCAACTACATAACAAAGTACACGGTCGAATGATACAAGATGATGAGGTGGCCCTTAAACAATGTAGATCCTAGACTACACGTAGGACACGATGAGGCTAATGAAAGAGAGCACATGATGATCTGAGTACAATGCCATGCATAGCCCTAAAACACCTAAACTCAATGACAACGCCCTCAGGTGGGATAACGATGCCAAGCGTCGTCACTGTCGAGTCTAGACGAACAAGGATTTTCACCCAGAACATTGATGATACATCCATTTTGCATCATGTGTTCCTACAATTATTTATTGCGTTTTGGGGCATTATTTCACTTTACAATACAATTCTTATGTCTTTTCTCTCTTATTTTACAAGTTTCACATGAAGAGGGTGATTGCCAGCGGGTGGAATTCTGGACCGGAAAGGGCTACATTAGAGATAGCTATTCCGCACAACTCCAAATGACCTGAAAATTTATGGAGAATTATTTTGGAATATATAAAAATATATTAGTGGAAGAAATACCATGAGGGAGGCCACGAGAGAGCGACAAGCTCTGGGGGCACGCCCGGTAGGGCACGCCCTATGAGCTAGTGTTCCCCCTTGCAGGCCTCAGGGGGCCATCTTCTCCTATATGATGCAATTTTCCCTACAAAAAATTAGAGAGAGACTTTTGGGACGAAGGATCGCCGTCTCAAGGTGGCATTTGGGCAGGAGCACTTTTGCTCTCCGGCAGAGCGATTCCGCCGGGGAAACTTCCCTTCGGGAGGGGCAAATCAAAGCCATCGACATCACTAATGATCCTCTCATCATGGGAGGACCAATCTTCATCAACATCTTCACCAGGACCGTCTCATCTCAAACCCTAGTTCATCTCTTGAATTCAATCTTTGTGTTAAAACCTCAGATTGGTACCAGTGGTTGCTAGTAGTGTTGATTACATCTTTGTAGTTGATGCTAGTTGGTTTATTATTGTGGAAGATTATATGTTCATATCCTTAATGATATTCAATACCCCTTTGATCTTGAACATGAATATGATTTGTGAGTGGTTACTTTTGTTCTTGAGGACATGGTAGAAGTCTGGTCATAAGTAATCATGTGAATTTAGTATTCGCTTGATATTTTGATGATATGTATGTTGTTACTTTCTTTAGTGGTGTAATGTGATCGTTGACTACATGACACTTCACCATACTTGGGCCTAAGGGAATGCATTGTGGAGTAATAAGTAGATGATGGGTTGCTAGAGTGACAAAAGCTTAAACCATAGTTTATGCATTATTCCATAAGGGGCTGATTTGGATTGTCGGGGGAATGACCCCTGGGTACCCCAAAGACGGCAAAACAACATTTCAATACATCGGGGCTTGTCGGGGTTATCTCGCGGGTGGGTTCGCGAGACGACAGATGCCACGAGGTGGCTTGTGGTGAGCGTAAGATTGCTTTGGAGATCCGGGGACGGGATTGGGCAAACAACATGCGGTGGTTTATCCAGCTTCGGAGCTCTCTCGAAAGATAATACTCCTACTGCTGCATGTCTAAATATATATGCAGTGTATATGTCTGGCAGTACAAAGTTGCTCCTGGAGCTGTATCTGAGGTAGTGCCATGAGCATCTGGCCTCGTATCTGTGTAAATATGTGAGCACAAGAGTGTGTGGCGTGGTGCACTTGGCACTAGTGGTCGTGAGTGGTGCTTGCGGTCGTATGGGTGTGTGTCCATACGTCAGTGGCCTTGTGGCCATGGCTTGTGGCCGAATGGAAGTGTGGCCGTGAGAGCATACGTGTGTGGATGGATGGATGGATGTTGACCTATATATGAGAGCTAGCTTGTGATGTAGGCTAGGTGGACATGGGTGTGTGCTTGAGATGTAAGCTAGTGTAGCTTACATCCCTAGCTATGTGTAGTTTGGGAGCTAGGCTAAGTTTTGTCTTTAGGACATTTTATAAATCAATGTCCGGGGGATAAAGTACACTGTAGATGGTGCTGCGTGTAACGAGCGAACAGTGTATGCTTTATCAGCAACAATGGTCGCAGTATAGCCGTCTTGTCGGTGTCTGGTCGATGCGGCGGTTGACTTCGTGTAGCAGGCCGGGTTGCAGCCGGATTGGGACCCGGCCGGGCGGCCGGGCTGAGGAGTCCGGCCGGTTTGAGGGACTTGGCCGGGTTGAGCAACCCGGCCAAGTGCGACCCGGATTGAGGGGCGTTGCTGGCCCCGATGTTTCTGAAGCGTCGTTCGCCGTCTTGGGCCTACCCGGGGTCATCCCCCCGACAATAGCCTCCGAGCCTCCGGGCAACTTGGAAAAGTTGCGCGGAGGGTATTAGCGGGTGTCGATGTAGTAGATTGCGTCGAAGATGCCGGTTGTAGCCGGCGGCGGGCGTGCAACAGGCGCGGCGTGTTCCGGGTGGGGGCACACGAGCGCGCCCACTGGGTGTAGCCTCCGAGCCTCCGGGCAACTTGGAAAAGATGCGCGGAGGGTCTTGTTGTTGATGATGAAGCCTACGGTGACGTCGAAGGCGTCGGGTGCGGACACGGAGTCCGCCGGCTGATGGGTGCGGACGCCTGCCGGACACGGACGCGGAGTCCGCCTGCTGAGTCGGGGCGCGAGGCCCTGCCGGACGCGGACGCGGAGTCCGCCGACTGAGTGGGGGCGCGCGAGCGCACCCACTGGGTGTAGCCTCCGAGCCTCCGGGCAACTTGGAGAAGTTGCGCGGAGGGTCTTGCCGTTGTTGAAGAAGCCGACGATGACGTCGAGGTTGCCGGGCGCGGACGCAGAGTCCACCGGCTAGAGGGCGCAGGCCCTGCCGGACGCAGGCGCGGAATCCGCCGGCTGAGTGGCGGCGCGCGAGCGCACCCACTAGGTGTAGCCTCCGAGCCTCCAGGCGACTCGAAGAGTCGGCCGGAGGTTCTTGCTGTTGATGATGTGGACAACTGCGATGGAAACGCCGGTTGAGGCCGGCGTCGGGCCCGCAACCCGCGTGTAGCCTCCGAGTCTCCGGGCGAGGTGGGGGTTCCTCACAGCGAAGATCGTGCAAAAGACAAGGTTAGTCCGTGCAGATATATCAAATATTTTCTTTTTAGCATTGCAAGTTTTATGCGGAGGGTGCCGACTCGGTTTCGTCCGAGCCCCCTTCAGTCTTCTTCATGTCCCCTCCGCTCTTTGGCTTTGCCTCTTGTTAGCTAGACAACTCAGAGCCGGCCTCTACCTGTTATGAAGAGTGGCCGCAGAGTGGAGCGTACAGTACTCGGACTACAGGAGCGGATTCGACCGAGTAGATACTCATAAAGGAAATGGCCGGGTTGCCCAAGCCGTCTTCTCCTGGACGTTTTTCGCGTGGGGTGACCTCCAGCTTTTGCTCTCGCTTGCCGGACAGCCGCGCTGCGGTCTGTGGCTGAGAGTGGGCCTTCGGTACCGTATGCGCTACTAAGCCGTCTGCGAGAACGAACGTATCGGGCCGAGCGGCCAGACTCCGGGCCGAGACTAGCCGGCGCCGGGGCAAACAGTGATGCAACTGTAATAAATGCGGAGGTGGTCCCGAGTGTCGCTTGGGGTTATTCGGGTTTGCATGTAATGCAAAAGTATGCAGATGAGAAGCTCACATTGAGTTTCGTGTAGACGGGATGAAGGTTGTCGATGACAGCCGGCGCGGCTTGGAACTAGCACGCCGACACATCCATTGGGGGTAGCCTTCGAGCCTGCAGGTGCTCGAAGGGGGGTCCCAGCCGGTCGGGTCCGACCGAACGGGAGTCGAAGCGGACTGACGGCTGGGCCGGCTTGCGCAGTCGGCGTCGAGGCAGATGAGCGAACGGGTCAGGCCCCCAGTCGGCCTGGCGTCGAAGCCGGCAGGCGGACTGGGCGGCCAGACGATGACGCGGGTAGGTCGCGGCTGCAGTAGCCGGACGCATCTTTTTTTTTCTCTCTCTTTTTTCTTTTTTTTTTCTTTTTTTTCAGCCACGGCTTGACTCTTCTTCTCTCTATTCTTTTTGTTATGTGCCTCACGAGCCGGTAGGAGCAGGAGGCGGCGGAAGCCAACGGCCGGGTCGCGCCAGATGCCGGCGTCCGGGTTGCGGGGGAGCTGGCAGGCCGGGTCGCTGGCGAAGCCGGCCAGCGCAGGAGGCCGGCTGGAGCCGGGAGGCCGACCGACGCGGGGAGCCGGCGCAGACCGGCGGAGATGACGGCCGGGGTCGAGGCGGAGCGATAGTGGTGAATGGCAGCACGACCCGGCGGGAGCAGAGCACCCGACCACGAACGGAGGCGGACCCGGCTGGCGAGCCGGCCTGCGGGCGATGCGGCGAGGGGCGTGGCAGCCGAGGGGCGGCGTGGGAGCCGGACCCGGCGTGGAGCGGCCGGGTCGACGCGGGGAGCCGGACCCGGCCGAGCACGGGGTGGTGATGTGGAGGAAGCCGGTTGCGAGGCGGAGCCGGCTCGGGCGCGTGGTTGGACAGTCGCGACGCGATGTTGGAGGTGGAGGCGCTCGGGCCAGGCAGAGGCCATGGGGAGGCGTGGCCGCGCGCGTGGGGGCGCGGGGACGGGGGGTCGTGGCGGCGTGAGGCGACGGAAGGCCCCCAACACGAGCCGGCGTCGGTGGTCGGTGAGGCGCAGGCCTCCGGTGATGAGGAGGGCGCGGATGCGTAGAGGCCGCTGGGAGCGGTGGCCCGAGCGGGGTGGAGGCGCTCGCGGGGCGTAGGAGTACGGGAGCGGCCCGTCAGAGGCAGCAGCTTGTTGGCGGCTGCAGCCATGGCTGCTGTGTCCACGGGTGCCTGTGCCCGGAGCCGGAGGCACTTGCGAGCAGAATAGGGAGGCATGGGTGGAAGCGAGGCAAAGGGAGGCAGAGCTCTTGGGATTGCTGGCGGCGTGGGCACCGAGCAAGCCTCGATATGGCTAGTGCACAAGCAGGGCCAGCGTACATGCATTGTATGGCCATTGTCTGAGACGAGTGTGACCATAGTCTGGGAAGAATACGGCCATTGTACGGAGGTTGTGCGGAGCAAGGGCCGGAGCGGCAAGCGCGCGGACCGAAGGCGGACGACGACGACGCGCTGGGGGCGGGCTGATGTCGAGCCCTTGACCGACGCCGGAGAGATGGCGTCGACGCCGCGGTGGTGATGACGAAGAAGGCGATGCTGACGACGAGGGCGTGCCGCCTCGCGCGGTCGCTCCGGGACGTGTTGATGTCGAGCCCCGAGCGCTACCGGAGAGACGATGGCGCCGCCGCCGATGATGAAGAAAATGGTCTCGCCCGGACCATGGTTCCGCGGCAGCTTGGTAGCATAGTGCCCCCATGGTGGGCGCCAACTGTCGGGGTTATCTCGCGGGCGGGTTAGCGAGACGACAGATGCCACGAGGTGGCTTGTGGCGAGGGTAAGACTGCTTCGGAGATCCGGGGACGGGATTGCATAAACAGCACACGGTGATTTACCCAGCTTCAAAGCTCTTCGGAGAGATACTACTCCTACTGCTGCATGTCTGAATATATATGTAGTACATATGTCTGGCAGTACAAAGTTATTTCTGGAGCTGTATCTGAGGACAGTGTCATGGGCATCTGACCTCGTATCTGTATAAATATGTGAGCACAAGAGTGTATGGCGTGGTGCACTTGGCACTAGTGGCCCTGATTGGAGCTTGCGGCCGTATGGGTGTGTGTCCATACGTGAGTGGCCATGTGGCCATGGCTTGTGGCCGAATGCAAGTGTGGCCGTGAGAGCATACGTGTGTGGATGGATGGATGAATGTTAACTTATATATGAGAGCTAGCTTGTGATGTAGGCTAGGTGGACATGGGTGTGTGTTTGGGATGTAAGCTAGCTTACATCCCAAGCTATGTGTAGCTTGGGAGTTAGGCTAAATTTTGTTCCTGGGGCATTTTATAAATCGATGCCCGGGGAACAAAGTACACTGTAGATGGTGCTGCTTGTGACAAGCGAATAGTGTATGCTTTATCAGCAACAGTGGTCGTAGTATAGCCGTCTTGTCGGTGTCGGATCGATGCAGCGGTTGACTTCGCGTAGCAGGCCGGGTTGCAGCCGGATAGGGACCCGGCCGGGCGGCCGGGTTGAGGGACTTGCCCGGGTTGAGCATCCCGTCCAAGTGCGACCCAGATTAAGGGGCGTTGCTGGCCCCGATGTTTCTGAAGTGTCATTTGCCGTCTTGGGCCTACCCGGGGATCATCCCCCCGACAGGGCTAGCAAAACCCCTCAGTCCGGCTGCTCCGGCCGGCTCGCAATCCGGCCACTCCAGACGACTCCCCGTCCGAATGCCCGGGCCGGGTCACCACCCGGCTGGCCTGTTACGCAAAGTGGACTACGGCATCCCATCGGACACGACACGAACAAGACGGCTGTACCTATGCACTGCTGGGTAATAGTGGGATACTGTAGCCTAGTCATGAGTCATTTTGCATAGTGTAGTTAGTGGATGGGCCACCACCCACCATGCCCACCACCTAGCTTATATCCAAAGCTAGCTCACACTATAAAAAGGGCACCATGCCCACACTCCATCCACTCTCACACTCCCACGGGCACACATGGCCTGTCACTTCCGGCCACAAGCCACGGCCACCACGCCACACACTCATACATATACGAAGTCAGACGCCCAAGGCACTGATCTGAGATACAACTTCGGGAGCGACCCTGTACTGCTACATGTACATCGCATATATATACATACATGTATGAGTAGGGGTATTATCTGTCCGGAAAGCTTTGAACCTGGGTAAACCTTCGCGTGCTATTCACATACCCGTCCCGGATATTCAACTGTAGGCTTGCTCCACCCACAATAAGTCACCCCGTGGCATTTGCCGTAACGCGGTGCCCCCTGACATCTGACGTGAAAATACTATGGCAGTTGGCACCCACCATGGGGCAAGATGATGCTGGAATGGCGGTCTGGGCGGGACCCTTTTCATCATCATCATTGCGGTGTCACGCCATCTCTCCGGTAGCGCTCGGGTTCGACACCGACACGCCCCCGAGGAGACCGGGCGAGGCGCCGCGTCCTTGTCGTCGGCCTTGCCATATTCGTCATCTCCGTCGCGACGTCGCCGCCATCTCTCCAGCTGTGCTCGAGGGCTCGACATCAACACACCCCCGGGGCGACCATGTGGGACGATGCATCCTCATCATCGGCCTCCCGCATCCTCTGCTCGCCACCGTCTCGACCGCCTCTCCTCCCTCCGCTCGTCGGAGCCCCAAGCTTCGCCTGCTGATCTAGCCAATAGCCAGACACACGACAGATAATCCTCATACATTACCCAGACACGAGCCATATATGCCCCATATATTGCTCGTACCATGCCCAAATAATCCCCGTATAATCCAATGCCTGTACATTGGCCGGATGCAAGACTTATTCTGCTTGTAAATTAGCTCGCTCTGGCTAGCTGCGCCGTCCCCGTGCGCTGCTCCACCCTCTCGGGCGCGTCTGCACGCTGCCGCGACGCTCCTGGCCTTCTCCGCGCTCGACCTCTCCTGGTCCATCTCCAAGAAGTTCTCCAACCCCGTCACCAAACCCCGCCTCCGCTCCCGCACGCGACTCTGGCCCAGCCGCCCCGCAGCCCACCGGCCGGTCCGGCCGCCCGCTGCTCCACCCGCCCGCGGCGACTCGTCCCCCCTCTGACGCGTGGCTCCGCCCTACTCCGGCTCCCTCCACTGCGTCCACTTAGCTTGCAGAGGGGTGGGTCTCCGCGCATCGCCCCGTCGCCGCTCCGCCGACCACACGGTCGTCCTCGTCCCTGAGCTCAGCTGCTCCTCTGCTCCGCGACCTCCATCCCCTAGTGCGTGGCTGTCGGTGTCAAAACTGGCGGATCTCGGGTAGGGGGTCCTGAACTGTGCGTCTAAGGCTAATGGTAATAGGAGGAGGCGGACACAATATTTACGCAGGTTTTGGCCCTCTCTATGGAGGTAATACCTTACTTCCTGCTTGATTGGTCTTGATGAATATGAGTATTACAAGAGTTGATCTACCACGAGATCGTAATGGCTAAACCCTAGAAGTCTAGCCTGTGAGGTTATGATTGTTGTGGCTAAACCCTACAAGCCTAAACCCTTCGGTTTATATAGACACCGGAGGGGGTTAGGGTTGTACAAAGTCGGTTACAAAGACATATCCGAATCGCCAAGCTTGCCTTCCACGCAAAGAAGAGTCCCATCCGGACACGGGACGAAGTCTTCTATCTTGTATCTTCATAGTCCAATAGTCCGGCTATCCGAGGACCCCTTAGTCCAGGACTCCCTCAGTAGCCCCTGAAACAGGCTTCAATGACGACGAGTCCGGCGCGCAGATTGTCTTCGGCATTGCAAGGCGGGTTCCCTCTCCGAATACTCCAACATGGCCCTCCGAACATAGAAAATGCGTCCGGCTCTGCAAAACAAATACCATACACAACCGTAGAGAGTATAATATTTCACGAGTCCAATCCGCTGACAACTTTTTGTAGCGTGACATTACGCCACAGCCTGGTCACTATTCGAACCGTTTTTAGCCTGTTGCTCCATATATCAAGGTGCGGTTTCATTGGCACGTCTTGTCGAAGCAGAGATCATGTCCCTTATCACGGGATTCTCATCAATACGGGCATGGGTAACCCAACCGTTTCATCTGCACGGCGCTTGGGGAATAGGCAGATTTTAAGGCTAGCAGGGAGGCACATAACTTTTACTGCCTTTATAAAGAGATAAGGGTTCATCCTTGTTTACCCATGCCTTCTCCTTCATCTGCCCATCCATTCTCGAGCTTCAGCGCCCAAGCTCTCGCCTTCTACGCCAAAAAAGCACTCCAATCATGTCCGGATCCGGAGCTGGAGGCAATTGGATGGCCTCCTCCATCAAGAAGAAGGACATCAAGGAGCTCCGGGAGGCCGGATACCTGGCCAAGGAAATCGCTCATCGACTTCTGGCCAAGGGACAGATCGTCCCTACCCCAGAGCCCCAGGAGAGGGTGGTGTTTCTCACACACTTTGTCCGCGGGCTGGGATTCCCCCTCCACCCGTTCGTCTGCGGACTGATGTTTTATTACGGGCTGGACTTCCATGATTTGGCCCCCAACTCTATCCTCAATATCTTGACATTTATTGTCATGTGCGAGGCCTTCCTCCGCATCCCACCTCGCTTTATCCTATGGCTGAAGACCTTCAATGTGAAGCCGAAGGTGGTGAGCGGCCAACAGGTAGAGTGCGGAGGCGCCATGGTGGGCAAGATGCCCAACGTCACCTGCCCTGAAGGCTACTTTGTGGAGACTGTCAAAGGGTGGCAGTTGGGGTGGTTCTACATCACCGAGCCGCGTGACACCAACTGGGAGGCGACCCCCGTGTTCCTATCTGGCGTTCCAATGCGGCTCACCTCCTGGCAAGAGAAGGGCCTGACCTGGGGCTCTTCGGACGAGCTGACAGGGCCCCAGACGTGCGTCCAAAACATGATAACCAAGAGAATCAAGCTCATCAACGTGATCCAGGTTATGCTCGTTTGGCGGATCCTTCCGTGCCAACGCCGGACTTGCTATTTGTGGGAGTTCGACCCAGCCAAGCACCAGACGCTATTAGAGCTCTTCGACACGATGCATGAAGACATGTGGAAGGTGCTCTTCAAGGCCGGCGAAACACCACCGCCCACGACCTAGGATTGTGGGCTTAGCTTAAAACGCCAGGCTAATTCGGTAAGTTCTTTCATGTTTTCAAGGTATACCATTTACTGGTATATTTGAGGAGGGAATCTAAGCCTCCCTACCAATTTTTTCAGGCCTGGATAGAGAGAGCGGGGCGGATTAACTGTCCGGCTCCGCTACCCAAAGACCAAGAAACCCCACTTCTGACGAAGATGTTGTTTCCGGTGCCTTATGAGGTGCCAGAGAAGAAGGCCAAGAAGATGGCCAAGGGGACCAGAGATGGTCTCCGTCGCAAGGGTGCTTCAGACGCGATGTCCGAAGACGCCGAGGATCACTCCTCCGCCGCCGGAGACGAGGAGGAGGAGGAGGAGGAGGAGGAAGAAGAAGAAGAAGAAATCCACCCCCCCCCCCTATTGGGGGAAGAAAGAAGAGGACGGCCTCCACACAAGGGGAGGCCGAGGCGTCCAAGAAGGGGAAAACTTCCCTTTCGGATAACTCCGCGGCGGCCACCAACAACAGCGGGGAGTGGGAGCCCAGTGTCAAGCCCCTGGCCAAATCGTAAGTGTCCGAACACAGTAACATATCCGGCCTTTTTACTTTATTGTTTTTAATGTGCTGGATCATGCACTTGCAGTACGGCTTAGTCCAACATCGAGCTATCCTCCTCTTTGAAGGGATCACTGGACCCGTCAGCGATGAACAGTGGGTCCCCTCCAATGGCCTCCACCCCCAAGGCCGCGGACAACACCAAGGTGTTGTCTCGAAGGATCCCAGGCCAGGGAGAGGCTCAGGAGGCCTTCCCGGTGGTGTCGGAGGGTAAAATCCCGGTTACCAAACACATGGGGGGACAGACCCCTATGAACACCGACGATGGGGGCCGTATCCAATTCGGCCCCCAGCCGAATACAGCTCTGGAGACCCAAGTGGCTCCAGATTCAGGCAGGCCGCCTCTTTCGAATGAGGGGTGCGAGCCAACTCCACCGGTGACCTCTGTCCATCCAGAGGCACTGGATAGATTACTGGAAGCGTTGTAAGGCGCTTCCATTGTGGAAGAACACCCTACCCTTATGGGTACGGTGATTGAGAGGGTCCAGTCTGTGAAAGGCGGACTAACCAAAGCCTGCACTAGCCTTCTAACAGGCTTTGAGGTAAGTAATGTAATTTTAAAAAGAATATCACAGTGTAGACAGTAGCCCGTGATACTCTGTTCGGTGTTCGGAAAGAAAAGCCGAACAGAGGATCAAAATAATTTTCGCAGGAGTCTAACATAAGATGTCTATGTGAATAAGCAAGCGTCGCTGCTGGCTACTGCTGCTCATACTGCGGAAGTCTCCGGACTGAAGCAGAATCTGGAGCGGGCTGAGGAAGAGCTCGGCCTCATGAAGAAGCAGCTGGAGGAAAGAAAAGGCATGTATTTAACCTGCGCATATATTTAGGAAGGATGAATGGTTCATGCTGACTAAAGTGTCATGAACTTTATTAGGGGCCACGACTGAGGTGGCGGCCCTCAAGAAGGTGTTAGCCGAGGCCGAGGACAAAGCGGCCAAGGAACTCGCCACACGTGAAAAGCAGGAGGCCCGGGTCAGCGAGGTCCAGCAAGAGCTCCAGGACGACATCAAGAAGTACAAGTCCTTGGAGCGTGATTTTAAGGACCGAGAGTCCGAACTTGCCCATGCCCGCCAGAGTGCACAAGATGCCCGAGACGAAGCCAGAGCGCCCTCCAGGAAATCCAGGCGGCCATGAAAATCGCGGCGGGTAAGGCTTTTATAATGCAGAGAAAATATGTGAAGGAAAGGTTCCTCTTACAGACTCGGATTTGGAGTTCTCTAGGGGCGTTTGCGGATATGCCGCAGCATATCAGATGCTGCAGAGTTCTATTGAGCCGAAGAAGGGAGCTGTACGGACAAGCTGTTCTGGTCTCAATACCTTGGACCAGAACATCCAGTGCCCTTTAGCAACCAGCTAAAACAGCTGGTTAAGCTACACAAGGCGGCCGATCTAGCCATGAAGTGTTGGAAATATGCCCTAGAGGCAATAATAAATTAGTTATTATTATATTTCCTTGTTCATGATAATCGTTTATTATCCATGCTATAATTGTATTGATAGGAAACTCAGATACATGTGTGGGTACATAGACAACACTATGTCCCTAGTAAGCCTCTAGCTGACCAGCTCATTGATCAATAGATGGTTACGGTTTCCTGACCATGGACATTGGATGTCGTTGATAACGGGATCACATCATTAGCAGAATGATGTGATGGACAAGACCAAATCCTAAGCCTAGCACAAAGATCGTAGTTCGTATGCTAAAGCTTTTCTAATGTCAAGTATCATTTCCTTAGACCATGAGATTGTGCAACTCCCGGATACCGTAGGAATGCTTTGGGTGTACCAAACGTCACAACGTAACTGGGTGGCTATAAAGGTGCACTACAGGTATCTCCGAAAGTGTCTGTTGGGTTGGCACGAATCGAGACTGGGATTTGTCACTCCGTGTAAACAGAGAGGTATCTCTGGGCCCACTCGGTAGGACATCATCATAATGTGCACAGTGTGACCAAGGGGTTGATCACGGGATGATTTGTTACAGAACGAGTAAAGAGACTTGCCGGTAACGAGATTGAACAAGGTATCGGCATACCGACGATCGAATCTCGGGCAAGTACAATACCGCTAGACAAAGGGAATTGTATACAGGATTGATTGAGTCCTTCACATCGTGGTTCATCCGATGAGATCATCGTGGAACATGTGGGAGCCAACATGGGTATCCAGATCCCGCTATTGGTTATTGACCGGAGAACGTCTCGGTCATGTCTGCATGATTCCCGAACCTGTAGGGTCTACACACTTAAGGTTCGATGACGCTAGGGTTATAAAGGAAGTTTGTATGTGGTTACCGAATGTTGTTCGGAGTCCCAGATGAGATCCTGGACGTCACTAGGAGTTCCGGAATGGTCCGGAGGTAAAGATTTATATATGGAAAGTTGTTGTTCGGGTTCCGGAAAAAGTTCGGCTTTTTCGGTAATGTACCGGGAAGCTTCCAGAAGGTTCCGGAGGATTCCGGAAGTCCGGAAATTGTTCCACCATGTCCAATACAGCAGCATGGGCTGTAGGGGGCACCCTAGCCTTAATGGGCCAGGGGCACCAGCCCCCCCAAGGCCCATGTGCATGGGAGAGGGGAAACCCTAAGGGGGAGGACCTCCACTTGACTTGGGAGGCACTGCTCCCCCCCTTGGCCGCCGCCCCCTCCTCAGATTGGATTTGAGGGGGCCGTCCCCCCTCTCCGTTGCCCCTATATATATGTGGGGGGTGGGAGGGCAGCCATACCCCAAGTTCTGGCACAGCCCTCCCCCTCTCCCAAGTACTCCTCCTCTTCCGTGGTGCTTGGCGAAGCCCTGCAGGATTGCCACGCTCCTCCATCACCACCACGCCATTGTGCCGCTGCTGGATGGAGTCATCCTCAACCTCTCCCTCTCTCCTTGCTGGATCAAGGCATGGGAGACATCACCAGGCTGTACGTGTGTTGAACGCGGAGGTGCCATCCATTCGGCACTAGGATCTCCGGTGATTTGGATCACGACGAGTACGACTCCTTCAACCCCGTTCTCTTGAACGCTTCCGCTTAGCGATCTACAAGGGTATGTAGATGCACTCTCCTTCCCATCGTTGCTGGTTTCTCCATAGATAGATCTTGGTGACACGTAGGAAAATTTTGAATTTCTGCTACGTTCCCCAACAGTGGCATCATGAGCCAGGTCTATTGCATAGATTCTTTGCACGAGTAGAACACAAAGTAGTTGTGGGTGTTGATTTTGTTCAATATGCTTACCGTCACTAGTCCACTCTTGTTTCGACGGTATTGTGGGATGAAGCGGCCTGGACCAACCATACACGTACTCTTACGTGAGACAGGTTCCACCGACTGACATGCACTTGGTGCATAAGGTGGCTAGCGGGTGCCAGTCTTTCCCACTTTAGTTGGAACGGATTCGATGAAAAGGGTCCTTATGAAGGGTAAATAGCAATTGGCATATCACGTTGTGGTTTTTGCGTAGGTAAGAAACGTTCTTGCTAGAAACCCATAGCAGCCACGTAAAACATGCAAACAACAATTAGAGGACGTCTAACTTATTTTTGCAGGGTATGCTATGTGATGTGATATGGCCAAGAAGAATGTGATGAATGATATGTGATGTATGAGATTGATCGTGTTCTTGTAATAGGAATCACGACTTGCATGTCGATGAGTATGACAACTGGCAGGAGCCATAGGAGTTATCTTTATTTATTGTATTACCTGCGTGTCGTTGAACAATGCCATGTAATTAGTTTACTTTATTGCTAACCGGTAGCCATAGTAGTAGAAGTAATAGTTGGCGAGGCAACTTCATGAAGACACGACGATCGAGATCATGATGATGGAGATCATGGTGTCATGCCGGTGACGATGATGATCATGGAGCCCCGAAGATGGAGATCAAAAAGGAGCAAAATGATATTGGCCATATCATGTCACTATTTGATTGCATGTGATGTTGATCATGTTTATGCATCTTATTTGCTTAGAACGGCGGTAGTAAATAAGATGCTCCCTCATTGAAATTTCAAGAAAGTGTCCCCCCTAACTATGCACCGTTGCGTAAGTTCGTCGTTTTGAAGCACCACGTGATGATCGGGTGTGATAGACTCTTACGTTCACATACAACGGGTGTAAGCCAGATTTACACACGCGAAACACTTAGGTTAACTTGACGAGCCTAGCATGTACAAACATGGCCTCGGAACACAAGAGACCGAAAGGTCGAGCATGAGTCGTATGGTAGATACGATCAACATGGAGATGTTCACCGATGATGACTAGTCCGTATCACGTGATGATCGGACACGGCCTAGTTGACTCGGATCATGTAATCACTTAGATGACTAGAGGGATGTCTATCTGAGTGGGATTTCATGAGATGAACTTAATTATCCTGAACATAGTCAAAAAGGTCTTTGCAAATTATGTCGTAAGCTCGCGCTTTAGTTCCACTGTTTAGATATGTTCCTAGAGAAAATATAGTTGAAAGTTGACAGTAGCGATTATGCGATCAGTAGAAAGCTTATGTCCTTAATGCACCGCTCAGTGTGCTGAACCCCAAACGTCGTCTGTGGATGTTGCGAACATCGTACATACACGTTTTGATAACTACGTGATAGTTCATTTAAACGGTTTAGAGTTGAGGCACCAAAGACGTTTTTCGAAACGTCGCGGAACATATGAGATGTTTCGAGGGCTGAAATTGGGATTTCAGGCTCGTGCCCATGTCAAGAGGTATAAGACCTCCAACGATTTTCTTAGCCTGCAAACTAAGGGAGAAAAGCTCAATCGTTGAGCTTGTGCTCAGATTGTCTTAGTGCAACAATCACTTGAATCGAGTGGGAGTTGATCTTCCAAATGAGATAGTGATGTTTCTCCATAGTCATTGCCACCAAGCTGCTAGAGCTTTGTGATGAATTATAACATATCAGGGATAGATATGATGATCCTTGAGGTATTCGCGATGTTTGACACCGCGAAAGTAGAAATCAAGAAGGAGCATCAATTGTTAATGGTTGGTGAAACCACTAGTTTCAAGAAGGGCAAGGGCAAGAAGGGATAGTTCATGGAATGGCAAAACAGTTGCTGCTCTAGTGAAAACCCAAGGTTGAA
Organism: Triticum dicoccoides; assembly: GCF_002162155.2. Taxonomy (NCBI): domain Eukaryota; kingdom Viridiplantae; phylum Streptophyta; class Magnoliopsida; order Poales; family Poaceae; genus Triticum; species Triticum dicoccoides. The sequence continues at coordinate 600,472,062 of NC_041381.1, forward strand.
CCCAAACCCGAGACTAAGTGCTTCTGTAATGAGGGAACGGACATTGGAGCAGAACCACCCTAGATACTTGGTAGATCAGAAGGCAGGCAAGGTCGACAGAAGTATATTGGATGTACATTATGTTAATGTGTACTTTACTAGTACTCCTTGTAGCACCAGGGTATTAGATACCGGTTCGGTTGCTAAGTGTTAGTAACTCGAAATAAAAGGCTATGGAATAAACGGAGACTAGCTAAAGGTGAGCTAACGATATGTGTTGGAAGTGTTTCCAAGGTTGATGTGATCAAGCATCGCACGCTCCCTCTACCATCGAGATTGGTGTTAATTGTTATTTGGTGTTTGCGTTGGGCATAGACATGATTGGATTATGTCTATCACAATACGATTATTCATTTAAGGAGAATAATGGTTACTCTGTTTATTTGAATAATACCTTTAATGGTATTGCACCTAAAAGGAATGGTTTATTGAATCTCGATCGTAGTGATACACATTTTCATGCCAAAAGGTATAAGATAGTAATGATAGTACCACTTACTTGTGGCACTGCCATGTAAGTCATATTGGTGTAAAACGCATGAAGAAGCTCCATGTTGATGGATCTTTGGACTCACTCGTTTTTGAAAAGTTTGAGACATGCGAACCATGTCTATTGGTGTATACGCATGAAGAAACTCCATGCAGATGGATCATTTGGACTCACTTGATTTTGAATCACTTGAGATATGCAAATCATACCACATGGGCAAGATGACTGAAGAGCCTCGGTTTCAGTAAGATGGAACAAGATAGCAACTTGTTGGAAGTAACACATTTTGATGTGTGCAGCCAATGAGTGCTGAGGCATGCAGTGAATATCGTTATGTTCTGACTTCACGGATGATTCGAGTAGATGTTGAGTATATTTACTTGATGAAACATAAGTCTGAATTATTGAATGGTTCAAGTAATTTCAGAGTGAAGTTAAAGATCATTGTGACAAGAGGATAAAATGTCTATGATATGATCATAGAGATGACTATCTGAGTTACGAGCTTTGGCACGCAATCAAGACACTGTGGAAATTGTTTCACAATTAATACCGCCTGGAACACCATAGTGTGATGGTGTGTTCGAACATCATAGTTGCACCCTATTGGATATGGTGCGTACCATGATGTCTCTTATCGAATTGCCACTATCGTTCATGGGTTAGGCATTAGAGACAACCGCACTCACTTTAATAGGGGCACCACGTAATTCCATTGAGACGACACCGTTTGAACTATGGTTTGGAGAAACCCAAGTTGTCGTTTCTTAAAAGTTTGGGGCTGCGACGCTTATGTGAAAAAGTTTCATCGTGATAAGCTCGAACCCAAAACGGATAAATACATCTTCATAGGATACCCAAAATGGTTGGGTATACCTCCTATCTCAGATCCGGAAGCAAAAGTAATTGTTTCTAGAAACGGGTCCTTTCTCGAGGAAAAGTTTCTCTCGAAAGAATTGAGTGGGAGGATGGTGGAGACTTGATGAGGTTACTGAACCGTCACTTCAACTAGTGTGTAGCAGGGCATAGGAAGTTGTTCCTGTGGCGCCTACACCAATTGAAGTAGAAGCTTATGGTAATGATCATGAAGTTTCGGATCAAGTCACTACCGTACCTCGTAGGGTGACAAGGATGCGTTCTACTTCAGAGTGGTACGCAATCCTATCTTAGAGATCATGTTGCTAGACAACAATGAACCTACGAGCTATGGAGAAGCGATGGTGGGCCTGGATTCCGACGAATGGCTCGAGGCCATAAAATCCGAGAAAGGATCCATGACTTTGGAAGAAATACTTGATGGTCGTAAGGCCGTTGGGCAAAGATGGATTTTAAAAGGAAGACAGACAATGATGGTAAGTATCACCATTAAGAAAGCTCGACTTGTCATTAAAGATGTTTTTTGACAAGTTCAAGGAATTGACTACAGTGAGGCTTTCTCACTCATAGCGATGCTAAGAGTCTGTTGGAATTGGATTAGCAGTTACTACATTATTTATGAAATCTTGCATATAGGATGTCAAAACATTGTTTCCTCGACAGTTTTCTTGAGGAAAGGTTGTATGTGATACAACCAGAAGGTTTTGACAATCCTGAAGAACGCTAACAAATATGCAAAACTCCAGCAATCCTTCTAAGGACTGGAGTAAGCATCTCGGAGTTGGAATGTACGCTTTGATGAGATGATCAAAGATTTTGGGTTTATACATAAGTTTATGAGGAACTTGTATTTCCAAAGAAGTGAGTGGGAGCGCTATAGAATTTTTGATGAGTATATGTTGTTGACATATTGTTGATCAGAAATGATGTAGAATTTTTGGAAAGCATATGGGGTTATTTGAAAAGTGTTTTTCAATGGAGAACCTAGATTAGGATACTTGAACAATAAGCATCAAGATCTATAAGATAGATCAAAATGCTTAATAATACTTTCAAATGAACACATACCTTGACATGATCTTGAAGGTGTTCAAGATGGATCAGTCAAAGAAGTAGTTCTTGCCTGAGTTGTAAGGTATGAAGTTAAGAGTTAAACCTCGACCACGGCAGAAGAGAGAGAAAGGACGAATGTCGTCCCCTATGCTTCAGACGTAGGCTCTATAGTATGCTATGCTGTGTACCGCACCGGAAGTGTGCCTTGCCATGAGTCAGTCAAGGGGTACAAGAATGATCCAGGAATGGATCATTGGACAACGGTCAAAAATTGTCCTTGGAGTAAATAAGGACATGTTTCTCGATTATGGAGGTGATAAAGAGTTCGGCGTAAAGGGTTACGTCGATGCAAGCTTTAACACCTATCTGAATGACTCTGAGTAGCAAACCGGATACGTATAGTGGAGCAACCATTTGGAATAGCTTCAAGTGGAGCGTGGAAGCAGCATTTACAATATGACATAGAGGATTGCGAAGTACATATGGATCTGAATGTTATAGACCCATTGACTAAAACATCTCTCACAAGCAAAACATGATCAAACCCCAGAACTCATTGAGTCTTAATCACATGATGATGTGAACTAGTTTAATGACACTAGTAAACTCTTTGGATGTTGGTCCCATGGTGATGTGACGTGTGACTGTTAATCACATGACGATGTGAACTAGATTATTGACTCTAGTGCAAGTGGGAGACTGTTGGAAATATGCCCTAGAGGCAATAATAAATTAGTTATTATTATATTTCCTTGTTCATGATAATCGTTTATTATCCATGCTATAATTGTATTGATAGGAAACTCAGATACATGTGTGGGTACATAGACAACACTATGTCCCTAGTAAGACTCTAGCTGACTAGCTCGTTGATCAATAGATGGTTACAGTTTCCTAACCATGGACATTGGATGTCGTTGATAACGGGATCACATCATTAGCAGAATGATGTGATGGACAAGACCCAATCCTAAGCCTAGCACAAAGATCGTAGTTCGTATGCTAAAGCTTTTGTAATGTCAAGTATCATTTCCTTAGACCATGAGATTGTGCAACTCCCGGACACCGTAGGAATGCTTTGGGTGTACCAAACGTCACAACGTAACTGGGTGTCTATAAAGATGCACTACAGGTATCTCCGAAAGTGTCTGTTGGGCTGGCACGAATCGAGACTGGGATTTGTCACTCCGTGTAAACGGAGAGGTATCTCAGGGCCCACTCGGTAGGACATCATCATAATGTGCACAATGTGACCAAGGGGTTGATCATGGGATGATGTGTTACGGAGCGAGTAAAGAGACTTTCCAGTAACGAGATTGAACAAGGTATCGGCATACCGACGATCGAATCTCGGGCAAGTACAATACCGCTAGACAAAGGGAATAGTATACGAGATTGATTGAGTCCTTGACATCGTGGTTCATCCGATGAGATCATCGTGGAACATGTGGGAGCCAACATGGGTATCCAGATCCCGCTGTTGGTTATTGACCGGAGAACGTCTCGGTCATGTCTGCATGATTCCCGAACCCATAGGGTCTACACACTTAAGGTTTGATGACGCTAGGGTTATAAAGGAAGTTTGTATGTGGTTACCGAATGTTTTTCGGAGTCCCGGATGAGATCCCGGACGTCATGAGGAGTTCTGGAATGGTCCGGAGGTAAAGATTTATATATGGAAAGTTGTTGTTCGTGTTCCGGAAAAAGTTCGGGTTTTTTCGGTATTGTACCGGGAAGCTTCCAGAAGGTTCCGGAGGATTCCGGAGGGGTCCGGAAGTCCGGAAATTGTTCCACCACGTCCAATACAGCAGCATGGGCTATAGGGGGGCGCCCTAGCCTTAATGGGCTAGGGGCACCAGCCCCCCCAAGGCCCATGCGCATGGGAGAGGGGAAACCCTAAGGGGGAGGGCCTCCACTTGACTTGGGAGGCACTCCTCCCCCACTTGGCCGCCGCCCCCTCCTCAGATTGGATCTGAGGGGGCCGGGCCCCCTCTCCCTTGCCCGTATATATATGTGGGGGTGGGAGGGCAGCCGTACCCCAAGTTCTGGCGCAACCCTCCCCCTCTCCCAAGTACTCCTCCTCTCCCGTGGTGCTTGGCGAAGCCTTGCAGGATTTCCACGCTCCTCCATCACCACCATGCCATTGTACTGCTGCTGGATGGAGTCTTCCTCAACCTCTCCCTCTCTCCTTGATGGATCAAGGCATGGGAGACGTCACCGGGCTGTACGTGTGTTGAACGTGGAGGTGCCGTCCGTTCGGCACTAGGATCTCCGGTGATTTGGATCACGACGAGTACGACTCCTTCAACCCCGTTCTCTTGAACTCTTCCGCTTAGCGATCTACAAGGGTATGTAGATGCACTCTCCTTCCCCTCGTTGCTGGTTTATCCATAGATAGATCTTGGTGACACGTAGGAAAATTTTGAATTTCTGCTACGTTCCCCAACATGAAGGACCTAATAGTCCGGCTATGGCCTGCCGAGCCCATGCCCAGCAGCTACTTCAGACTCGTTGGTGAGTTCATGTATGATGGACTGGCTGAGATGAGAGAAACTGGTATGAACTCGACCTCTCTTGTTTTTGTAAATATGATTAGTTCATCGCTCCTGATTCAGCCTATTATGAATAAACATGTTTGCAATGACAATTAGAGATTATATTTGCTTATGCCATGCTTATGAGCTAGGAGCTTATAATGGTTTATCTTGCGTGCCAACATGCTATTAAAATGGTTGTGATGTGGTATGATAGGGTGGTATCCTCCTTTGAATGATTCGAGTGATTTGACTTGGCACATGTTCACGCATGTAGTTGAAACAAAATCAACATAGCCTTCACGATATTTATGTTCATGGTGGATTATATCCTACTCATGCTTGCACTCAATGTTGATTAATTTGAATGCATGTTCATGACTGTTGTCGCTCTCTCAGTTAGTCGCTTCCCAGTCTCTTGCTAGCCTTCACCTGTACTAAGCGGGAATACTACTTGTGCATCCAAACTCCATAAACCCCAAAGTTATTCCATATGAGTCCACCATACCTTCCTATATGCGGTATCTACCCGTCGTTCCAAGTAAATTTGTATGTGCCAAACTCTAAACCTTCAAATGAAATTCTGTTTTGTATGCTCGAACAGCTCATGTATCAACTAGGGTTGTCTGTATCTTCCATGTTAGGCGGGTTATTCTCAAGAGGAGTGGACTCCGCTCCTCATTCACGAGAAAATGGCTGGTCACTGGGATCGCCAGTCCCATGCTCAAATCAAATCAAAATAATTGCAGACAAAACTCCCCCAGGATTGTTGCTAGTTGGAGGCACCCATTGTTTCGGGCAAGCCATGGATTGATGCTTGTTGGTGGTGGGGGACTATAAATTTTACCATTCTGTTTGGGAACCTCCTATAATGTGTGTAGCATGGAAGATATCGAAATCTCATAGTTGTTATGTTGACAATGAAAGTATACCGCTCAAAATGTTATTCATCTCTGTTTCAAAATCGAGCTCTGGCACCTCTACAAATCCTTGCTTCCCTCTACGAAGGGCCTATCTATTTACTTTTACGTTGAGTCATCACCCTCTTATTAAAAAGCACCCGCTGGAGAGCACTGCTGTCATTTGCATGCATTACTATTAGTTTATATTGGGTATGACTATGACTGGATCTCTTTTAACATGAATTACAATGATTAGTTAGTCCTTGATCTTTAAAGGTGCTGTACATTTATGTTTTGCAGTCTCAAAAAGGGCTAGCGAGATACCATCTTGCTATATCATATTATGATTGTTTTAAGAAAGTGTTGTCATCCGAGTTTTATTATTATGGCTCGCTAGTTGATTATGCCATTGATATGAGTAAACATGAGACCTAAGTGTTATTGTGAATATGGTTAGTTCATTATCTTTGCTGAAAACTTGAATGCTGGCTTTACATATTTACAACAACAAGAGCAAATAGAATTTGTAAAAGTTTTTCTTTATCACTTTCAGTTTGTCAACTGAATTGCTTGAGGACAAGCAAAGGTTTAAGCTTGGGGGAGTTGATACGTCTCCGTCGTATCTACTTTTCCAAACAATTTTGACCTTGTTTTGGACTCTAACTTGCATGATTTGAATGGAACTAACCCGGACTGATGCTATTTTCAGTAGAACTGCCATGGTGTTATTTTTGTGCAGAAATAAAAGTTCTCAGAATGACCTGAAAATCCATGGAGCAACTTTTCAAAATTAATAAAAAATACTGGCGAAAGAATCAACGTCAGGGGGCCCACACCCTATCCACATGGGTGGGGGCGCGCCCCCTCCCCTAGGGCGTGCCCCCTTCCTCATGGGCCCCCTAGACGTCCACCAACCTCAACTCCAACTCCATATATTTGCTTTCGCAGAGAAAAAAATCAGAGAGAAAGTTTCATCGCGCTTTATGATACGGAGCCTCCGCCAAGCCCTAATCTTTCCCAGGAGAGCTGGTCTGGAGTCCGTTCGGGGCTCCAGAGAGGGGGATTCGTCACTGTCGTCATCATCAACCATCCTCCATCACCAATTTCATGATGCTCACCGCCGTGCGTGAGTAATTCCATCATAGGCTTGCTGGACGGTGATGGGTTGGATGAGATTTACCATGTAATCGAGTTAGTTTTGTTAGGGTTTGATCCCTAGTATCCACTATGTTCTGAGATTGATGTTGCTATGACTTTGCTATGCTTAATGCTTGTCACTAGGGCCCGAGTGCCATGATTTCATACTGAACCTATTATGTTTTCATGAATATCTGTGATTTCTTGATCCTATCTTGTAAGTCTATAGTCACCTATTATGTGTTATGATCCGACAACCCCGAAGTGACAATAATCGGGATACTTCTCGGTGATGACCGTAGTTAAAAGGAGGCCTTAATATCCCTTTCCAATAGGACCCCGCTGCCACGGGAGGGTAGGACAAAAGATGGCATGCAAGTTCTTTTCCATAAGCACGTATGACTATATTCGGAATACATGCCTACATTACATTGATGAATGCGAGCTAGTTTCGTGTCACCCTATGTTATAACTATAACATGAGGAATCGCATCCAACATAATTATCCATCACTGATCCAATGCCTACGAGCTTTTTACATATTGTGTTTTGCTTATTTACTTTACCGTTGCTGCTGTTACAATTGCTACAAAACTGCCACCGTTACTTTTACCATTACTTCCATACTACTTTGCTACTAAATACTTTGCTGCAGATACTAAGTTATCCAGGTGTGGTTGAATTGACAACTCAACTGCTAATACTTTAGAATATTCTTTGGCTCCCCTTGTGTCGAATCAATAAATTTGGGTTGAATACTCTACCCTCGAAAACTGTTGCGATCCCCTATATTTGTGGGTTATCAAGACTATTTTTTGGCACCGTTGCCGAGGAGCATAGCTCTATCCTTTGAGTCACTTGGGATTTATATCTGCCGGTCACTATGAGGAACTTGAAAGATGAAAGAACTAAGATTTATCCCTCAACTATGAGGGGAGGTAAGGAACTGCCATCTAGCTCTGCACTAGATTCTCCTTCTGTTATGAGTAAGCCTGCGACACCTAAACCTGCTTCTGCTATTAATTCTGATATGTCGCATGTTATTGATGATGCCACTTCTACTATGCATGATACTTATGATGAAACTACTTCTGTGCTTGATACTACTATGCCATTAGGTGAATATCTTGATGAACAACTTGCTAGGGTTAGAGAGAATCAAATTATTGTAAATGAAATTATTGAAGATAGTGATGATGAAGGTTCTCCCCCTAATTATGAATTGCCTATTGTTCCTGAGGGTTATGTTATGGATGAAGAAACTGCTAGATATTTTCTTGCTTGCAATGATAGATCTGATCTTAAGAAGTTATTAGCTAAACTGAAACAGAAAACTCTGAATGCTAGAATGAAATATGACCCTGCTTTTGCTACTTCACCTATCTTGTTACTGATAAGGATTATGAATTCTCTGTCGATCCTGAGATAATTACTTTGGTTGAATCTGATCCTTTTTATGGCTATGAATCTGAAACTGTTGTGGCACATCTTACTAAGTTAAATGATATAGCCACCCTGTTCACTAATGATGAGAAATCTCGCTAATATCCTTAAGATATTTCCATTCTCATTAAAGGGTGATGCTAAAACTTGGTTTAATTCTCTCAATTCTAGTTGTGTGTGTAGTCCCTAGGGTATGATTTATTACTTCTCTGCTAAATATTTCCCTGCTCATAAGAAAAAAGCTGCCTTGAGGGAAATATATAATTTTGTGCAAATTGAATAAGAGAGTCTCCCACAAGCTTGGGGGAGGATTCTCCGGTTACTTATTGCTTTGCCTGATCATCCTCTTAAGAAAAATGAAATACTTGATATCTTTTATAATGGACTAACCGATGCTTCCAAGGACCACTTGGATAGTTCTGCTGGTTATATTTTCAGGGAAAGAACAGTCGATCAAGCTGAATTGCTATTGAATAATATGTTGACTAATGAAAATAATTGGACTCTTCCTGAGCCAACTCCTAAGCCAACTCCTAAACCAACTCCGAAGAAGAAGGGTGTTCTATTTCTCAGTCCTGAAGATATGCAAGAGGGAAAGAAATCTATGAAAGAAAAAGGTATTAAAGTTGAAGATGTTAAGAATTTACCTCATGTTGAAGAAATACATGGTCTTAATATACCACCTATTGAAGAAACACATGGTCTTGATAACCCGACACAGGTAGTAAAGGTAAATTCTCTCTAAAGATATGATAAAGTTGAAATCCCGTCTACTAAGTTTGCTAGCCAATGCTTGGATGAATTTGATGACTTTATGGATAGACAAGAAAACTTCAATGCTTATGTTGGTAGAGAATTAAAGAGTAATTCTTACATGATTGGACGCTTGAGTGGTTATATGGATAGAGTTAAAGGTGAACTTAAACTCATTAGTAAATATGCTTCTATGGTTACCACTCAAGTAGAACAAGTACTTAAAGCTCAAAGTGAATTGCTCGATGAATTAAATAATAAACATGATTTTGCTGTTAGAGTGGCTACTAGAACTGGTAAAATGACTCAGGAACCTTTGTATACTAAAGGCCACCCTAAGAGAATTGAGCAAGATTCTCAGAGAAATAATTTAGATGCACCTAGTCCTTCTAAAAAGAAGAAAAAGAAAAATGATAGGACTTTGCATGCTTCTAATGAACCTGTTGTAGACACACCTGAGAATCCCAATGATATTTCTATTTCTGATGCTGAAACACAATCTGGTAATGAACATGAACCTAGTGATAATGTTAATAATAATGTTCATGTATATGCTCAACCTAGCAATAATAATGATGTAGAGATTGAACCCGCTGTTTATATTGATAATCCATAATCAAAGAATCAACGTTATGATAAGAGAGATTTTGTTGCTAGGAAGCACGGTAAAGAAACAGAACCATGTGTTCAGAAACCCATGCCTTTTCCTCCTAAGCCATCCAAGAAAAAGGATGATGAGGATTTTGAGCACTTTGCTGAAATGATTAGACCTATCTTCTTACGTACGCGTTTGACTGATATGCTTAAAGTGAATCCTTATGCTAAATACATGAAAGATATTATTACAAATAAAAGAAAGGTACCGGAAGCTGAAATTTCCACCATGCTTGCTAATTATACTTTTAAGGGTGGAATACCTAAGAAACTTGGAGATCCAGGAGTACCAACTATACCATGCTCCATTAAAAGAAACTATGTTAAAATTGCTTTATGTGATCTTGGAGCCGGTGTTAGTGTTATGCCTCTCTCTTTATATCGTAGACTTAAATTGAATAAGTTGACACCTACTGAAATATCTTTGCAAATGGCTGATAAATCAACTATTATACCTGTCGGTATTTGTGAGGATGTGCCTGTTGTGGTTGCAAACGTTACTATCTTAATGGACTTTTATTATTCTTGATATTCCCGAGGACGATAGTATGTCAATTATCCTTGGTAGACCTTTTTTGAATACTGCAGGGGCTATTATTGATTGCAACAAAGGCAATGTCACTTTTCATGTTAATGGTAATGAGCACACGATACACTTTCCGAGGAAACAACCTCAAGTTCATAGCATCAATTCTATTGGAAAAATTCCAACTATTATTATTGGAGGTTTTGAATTTCCTCTTCCTACTGTCAAGAAGAAATATGATATTCTTATTATTGGGGATGTTCATATCCCCGTTGAGGTAACCTAGTGTTATTCAAAATTTCTCCGGTCCCATCTTATTCGGAATGAGTTTGTTAACAAGACTTGATCAACCTTGTTAGTGGATTCCTTTTGATGATCATGAGATGGATGAAGTTAGAAGGCACAACCTTCTGTACCCTCCTTTTACTTTCTGTTATTTAGATTAAATAAAGTAAAAATAGTATTTTCTGTCTATTTTCTAAATTATCCATGCAATAAAAAATACCCCGAAAATAAAAGTTCTACAAATGCCCTGCAAATTTAATATGATTTCTTCTGGAATATTTGAGAATATCTGGCACTTAGAACACAACAGGGGGAGCTGGCACCTGGCCACGAGGGTCCAGGGCGCGACCACCCCTATAGGGCGCGCCCCTGCCTCGTGGGCCCATGGTGGCCCCCCTCCACTTATTCCTGCACCCACACACTTCTTCTTCCTCCCAAAAAAAATCACCATCCAGCTCAAGCACGGGTTGTAGCTCACTTTGCTGCTATTTTCGATCTCCTTGCTCAAAGCTCCATTCACAAAACTGCTTTGGGGGATTGTTCTTTGGTATGTGACTCCTCCAATGGTCCAATTAGTTTTTGTTCTAGTGCTTTATTCATTGCAATTTTTTGCTGCCTAGGTGACCCTATTCTTGAGCTTGCATGTCAAATTTATATGGTCCCAAGTAATTCTAATGCATGATATAGGCTCTAGGCACTTGTGGGAGTAGTTGCTATCAATTTTGTTGAGTTTGATTCACTTTTTATTTTGAGTTACTAAAAATTTAAGAAATTTTCAGAGAATTATGAAGAGATTTTTGAGGGGCTCTTCTAGCCAAGGCTGTAAGGATAAACAAGCTAAGGAGAATGAAAAGCCCAAGTATAATCTCCCACGTGTGGCGGAAGTACAACCGTGTGAATGGCCTTGTGATGATTTCATGAGAGCAGCCGGGATTCATGATGATTTTTATTCATTGGTTGATAATGCGGGCCTCACCGACTTCCTCCACGACCAGATCGAATAGTATCTCTTAATCGCCAATATTTTTGTGCAAAATTTCTACTTTTATCCTAAGAAATCACCTCCTTCAGTAGAGTTTCATTTATATGATGTGGCTAGGAAGATGTCGCTATATGAATTTTGCATGGTTTGCAAGATACCTTTCGGGGGTAGCTTAGAGGAACCACATCATAAAGATGTGGATGGATTTATAGATACTATTACTGTAGGGGAAATGAGGAAGGTTTCCGATGCAAGAATTACTAGCATACATTTTCCTGTTTTACGCTACTTTGCAATATTTGCTAGTCGATGCTTAATTGGTCGCGGAAACTGTGGAAACCTTAGTCTTTCAGATATTATTATTTTGTTCCATGCTTTATTTCGTGATAACTCTGTTATTATGGGCGCTATTATTGTTAAACGACTAAGCCTGAACCGTACAAAGGGCCGGATATTTGGAGGAATCTATCCTGCACGCCTTGCTAAACATTTCAGGATACCTATTAGGCATTTTGAGAAAGAGGAAAAACTGCTGCCCCTACCTTTCTAGATTATAAGAGCATGGTAGCACATGAGTTTATTGTTAAAAATGACGATAAGATACTTTTGTATAATTTGAGATATCATAAGAAACATAGTGAGACTATCATCTTGCCTGCGCCCTCTTTGTTTGATTTAACTGCAGGCCCTTACCTCGTCTTGCCGGAGGCCGTCTATGCGCTCCGTAGCCAGACATCAACTCTAGAGCCCGAGTCAGAACCACCACTTGACCCTTATCGTCCATCCTGTTATCAGTGGTTTTCGGAGGAGATCGCCAGCCAGTGGCAATATGATGACACTCCTTAGTACACCGGAGAGAGTAGCCATGATCCATGGCCATAGACCAACTTAGGCCCAAAGCCTAAGCTTGGGGGAGTACGTATTTCTCACCGACATTACGTTCATGTTCACACACTCATTCTAGTTGTCAGTTCTCATATACTATCCATGCTAGTTTATTTTCTTTCTCTAGCTTTATTCTTGTGTGTTTGATAAACCTTAAGAAAAACCAAAAAAAATAGTTTGTTTAATTTCCATGCTGCAGTAGTAGCAATTAAAATAAAACCCAAAAAGATTTCTCGTTCTTCTTTTTCTTGTTGGGCGCTTTCCCGTGTAAATAGTTTTATTTCTTTTCTTTCCTTTGGGGGTCGAGAGGATAAGCCCGTAATGAAAATGTTAAGTGGCTCTCATATGCATTATTGTTGATTTAATCAAGAGCCCATATTACCTTGTCTTCTCCCTTCAATTGATTGCTTGCAGATTCCAGCTTAGTCCAATGCATGTGCACTATTATTATTATCCACACCGTTCGGTCGTGCAAGTGAAAGGCAATAATGACGATATATGATGGACTGGCTGAGATGAGAGAAGCTGGTATGAACTCGATCTCTCTTGTTTTTGTAAATATGATCAATTCATCGTTCCTGATTCAGCCTATTATGAATAAACATGTTTGCAATGACAATTAGAGATTATAGCTTCTTATGCCATGCTTAATTAGCTAGGAGCTTATAATGGTTTATCTTGCGTGCCAACATGCTATTAAAATGGTTGTGATGTGGTATGATAGGGTGGTATACTCCTTTGAATGATTCGAGTGACTTGACTTGGCACATGTTCACGCATGTAGTTGAAACAAAATCAACATAGCCTTCATGATATTTATGTTCATGGTGGATTATATCCTACTCATGCTTGCACTCAGTGTTGACTAATTTTAATGCATGTTCATGACTGTTGTCGCTCTCTCAGTTGGTTGCTTCCCAGTCTGTTGCTAGCCTTCGCCTGTACTAAGCGGGAATACTACTTGTGCGTCGAAAATCCATAAACCCCAAAGTTATTCCATATGAGTCCACCATACCTTCCTATATGCAGTATCTAACTGCCGTTCCAAGTAAATTTGTATGTGCCAAACTCTAAACCTTCAAATAAATTCGGTTTTGTATGCTCGAACAACTCATGTATCAACTAGGGAAGTCTGTATCTTCCATGTTAGGCTGGTTATTCTCAAGAGGAGTGGACTCCGCTCCTCATTCACGAGAAAATGGCTGCTCACCGGGATGCCCAATCCCATGCTCAAATCAAATCAAAATAATTGCAAACAAAACTCCCCCAGGATTGTTGCTAGTTCGAGGCACCCGTTATTTCGGGCAAGCCATGGATTGATGCTTGATGGTGGTGGGGGACTATAAATTTTACCATTCTGTTTGGGAACCACCTATAATGTGTTTAGCATGGAAGATATTGAGATGTCATAGTTTTTATGTTGACAGTGAAAGTATACCGCTCAAGATGTTATTCATCTCTATTTCAAAATCGAGCTCTGGCACCTCTACAAATCCTTGCTTCCCTCTGCGAAGGGCCTATCTATTTACTTTTATGTTGAGTCATCACCCTCTTATTAAAAAGCACCCGCTGGAGAGCACCACTGTCATTTGCATGCATTACTATTAGCTTATATTGGGTATGACTATAACTGGACCTCTTTTACCATGAATTACAATGTTTAGTCAGTCCTTGATCTTTAAACATGCTCTGCATTTATGTTTTGCGGTCTCAGAAAGGGCTAGCAAGACACCGTCTTGTTATATCATATTATGATTGTTCTGAGAAAGTGTTGTCATCCGAGTTTTATTATTATGGCTCGCTAGTTGATTATGTCATTGATATGAGTAAACATGAGACCTAAGTATTATTGTGAATATGGTTAGTTCATAATCTTTGCTGAAAACTTGAATGTTAGCTTTACATATTTACAACAACAAGAGCAAATAGAGTTTGTAAAAGTTTTTTTTATCAATTTCAGTTTGTCAACTGAATTGCTTGAGGACAAGCAAAGGTTTAAGCTTGGGGGAGTTGATACGTGACGGTGTCCTGGACTAGGGGGTACTCAACGCGTCATCTCCCGATCTGTTAGATTGGGCCGAGGACCCCCATGGCCGTATACTCATGGGCCAGTCCGGACGGCTGCCGCATACAAGGAAGATTCCGCAAGACTTGGTGATCAAGACAAGGACTCCTCCCCCACCGGCGTATTCGGCTAGGACTCATGTTATCCTAGGCCTCTGGTGCATTATATAAACCAGGGCCAGGCTAGTCGATAGAAGGGAACAACAATCATACCATAGGCTAGCTTCTAGGGTTTAGTCTCTCTGATCTCGTGGTAGATCTACTCTTGTACTACCCGTATCATCAATATTAATCAAGCAGGAGTAGGGTTTTACCTCCATCGAGAGGGCCCGAACCTGGGTAAAAACATCGTGTCCCTTGTCTCCTGTTACCATCCGCCTAGATGCATAGTTCGGGAACCCCTACCCGAGATCCGCCGGTTTTGACACCGACATTGGTTCTTTCATTGAGAGTTCCGCTGTGTGTTCGGCAAAGGGTCGATGGCTCGCCTGCAGATCAACTGCGACTTCGGCATCTTCGTCACCAGCTCGACTGGTCACCTTGGTTCGACCAAGGACTGCGCCCTGCCTCCGACCGTCATGTTTGGATGAGGGACTTCATCAACATCAACTCTGATCTCTATCAAGATCATGGAGGAATCATCCAGGGAGCCCGGGGGCTCGACGTCAACATTGCCCTTGGGCGACCGTGCTGGTTTTCTGGACAGCGAACTTGTGTCCACCGTCCCCGCCTCCTTGAGCGTCGGTTCGACGATTGCTTCGGTGGAATAGTGCGGAATTGAATCTACAACAAACCTGGAAAATTTCATCGAGTTCCGATGGAGGAATCTCTGGCAATCCGCGACATACCGGAGCCTTGTCAAATCTGAACGAGGATCTGGACGAGCTTAGGGCGTGGTGTCAAGCTTCTAGCTCGGACGTCCTTTGAAAGATCCAACCGTTGATCGGCTGCGGAATTCCTATATCTACCACCTCCCAAAATTTCAGCTTGATCCGACCGTCCAAACTCCGGAAACCTTTCTATTAGTGCATCACTTTTCGGATCTTTTTTCTGCGCGAAAATGAATCCGACCTGAGTTCATCTTTTTTATGAACGGGAATTCGGACATCCGTTTTGAAGGAAGTTTTGTATGGGGTATCGTGTTTTGTTCCCGAACACATCCCGCTAACCTTAAAATCTTTTGAACATGATCTTCAACATCATGCTTGTGTCAAACCAGTCCGGCAATATTGCTCCATGGCTACCGACAGGCGCTAGACACATCGTCACTTTGTTGAGCCGCGCTCAACTTCTTCGGATCATCATCTCGACAAGCCGAACAAAAGTCCGGCATCGCAAAGGATAAATCATCACCAACATCGCAGCCCCACGGATTACACGGAGCGGGCACACCCGCATCGCCGCACGGTCACTTCATCAAGCCGGCATCGACCACGTCACAACCTGCATCGGCAGGGCCACACTATTGCTTTTTCAAGCTGGTGTCCATCACGCCTACCTACTTTGACTCATCGGCTGACACCGAGGCTTCATCACATTAGCTGGACCGGGGGCTTCATCATCTCTTCATCAACCTACTCCGGAGACTTCGGCGTCGCTGGCCGACCAGCTCCGTCACGTTAGCTGGACCGAGGGCTTTGCCTCGGCGAGCCAACCTTTGCCAGCATCGCCATGCCATTGCTTTATCGCCCATCAGGCGATAGGTGTGCGGATCGAGTCCCAATTTTGGGAATCACCTTTCTTCGGATTGCTACGACAAATAAGTCAGGTGCTATTAATCCTAGTACTTTTTGCTTGTTTGGGTTCATTTTTTCCAACGAATTATTACTCTGGTTTGTCCATCATATATACGCAGGTCTATCAAATGGTGGCCGCATTAACGACGGTCGCATGGTGGTTCTGTCAGTTTTCGTACATAGTCCGGCGAACGCCGCATCCGGAACTCGAACCGACCTGTGAATTCAGGCCTTGCCATGCCTTTACCGCATCACGCCGCCGCCCTGCATCGACATTGACTTCGGCGCCAGGCCATATTTCTTTTATTACTCACTTTGCATAAATTATTTGTTATGCAACGATTTTTTTATTATTATTACTATTATCTCCGGTTTGCACTATTTTTTGTGCACAGGAAAATGATCCAGCCGGACTATATCCTTTGGCGTCACCTCGGCTGGATGGGGGTTTTCGTCAACACTTCATTACCCCATGCCGGGGACTTCGGCATCACCCTGCCGTCCTGCATTGACCGTGCTATGTCACCACTTCGGAGTGCCGAGCTCTTTGCTCCGCCACCTCGGGACCGGCTCGGGGGATGGAACCTTGTCCCGCATCAAGCTCGGACCGCGTCATCAATACCGAACACATTAACCAGCTAAGTTTCCTTCATGCTCAAAGTTTTAAATTTTTAACTTGTGTTCGGCTCGACCAAGCATTATACGTTTTTGGAAAAAAGTTGCTTGTAAAAATTTCCTTGTCCAAACTTTGTTTGTGACGCGCAAATTCAAATACCCCGTTTACTTGGGGGCTTCCTTCATGAAGCTTTTTCCTCTTGCATATGATTATACTTGTACGGCTTCATTCCTTGTTCGTGTATTACTCCACAATATGCACCATATTGACTTAAGCGATTTGCAAGCTGGGTTGCCTGGCTCCTGTGCTTACCCCTACGTTCCCGATTGTTCGGCTAGGGAGTAAAGGGAGCACCTCTGCGATTGTCACGATCGGGTCACCTGAGCCGGACCTTAGACTGGGTGAAGCCGAAAGCTAGCGCTCTTATTGTTTTCAATCATGGTCGGCACACAACGGAACTCATGAGTACAAAAAATCTATTGCACAAAGTCTCATAGTAATAATGAGCACCGAAGAAAAGTATCGGTGGGGGTACTATTTTCTTCGAAGATGCTTCTTACACTTTGTTAGTAATATAGCATAAGTTCCCTGAGCGCGCTTTGTCTGTTACAGCCTTATGGCCTGATTGCCTGGTTATCGGAAACACCATCGATATTCTCGACAGGTGGAGTACATAACACTTTTCGGCCCTTGCCAAAGAGGGAGAAGCCGACGGTCGGTTAAGACGCGTATAAAGTTTGGGTGAACATAGATATGATACAAGTACTTCGGTACATACAATCATTCTTTTACCTAAGTCACTTGGGGGCTCTTATGTTTATTTGAGCCGTTTTATAATAAGTGTTTTTCTTCTTAGTCGTTGCAAAGTTTTTATTATTATGTATCACTCCTTTTTTTGACACAAGTGTGCGATCACTAG
Source organism: Triticum dicoccoides (assembly GCF_002162155.2). Classification (NCBI taxonomy): domain Eukaryota; kingdom Viridiplantae; phylum Streptophyta; class Magnoliopsida; order Poales; family Poaceae; genus Triticum; species Triticum dicoccoides. The sequence goes on from NC_041381.1 coordinate 600,489,956, forward strand.
CCGGGGAGCCTAATTTCTCTCTCAAAGCCGCTAGAGTTTAGTTTGCTAAACTGGCCTAGTAAGAAGTACTCCGCCTTCGGGATAGGAGGTTGAAGCCGTAGGCTGACCCGCTTGAAGTTTTGAGATAGGATGTGTCATGTTAAAGCACGGCAGAAGCACCTTTTTTTTTCTAAAAGTCCAATTTTCGGATTGGCACCAAACACTTGATCTAGTTCGGACATTAACCTTTTGAATAAGTTTTTTGGCTTTTCGAGCCCATGGCACTTTTAAACTATTTGTGTGTTTTCAGCACAAGTCTCGCAGTGCAACGCCGAACACCTTTAGAGATTCGGCAAAAACATTCTCGGATATTGCTCTATATGCATCGGTTTCGAATTGTGTCTTCGGTCAATAGTTGGGTTGCCCGGCTCCTACACTTGCCCCCTATGTTCCGCTTTGTTCGGCTAGGTGTGCAAAGGGAGAACCACTGCGATGGTGCTTCCAGCTCACATGGTTAAGCACCTCAGTGGAGAAAGCCAAAAACTGACTGTCACAATAAGCATAAACTGGTCAGCGATCCGATGACTGTGTTAAATGATGGGCCATTCATAACATTGGCCGAAGTGTTTATGGCTTGACCTCAACTGTCACTGAACACTATCGGGGGCTAGTAACTGGCCTCCCAAACTAAATCGTCAATACTTTGCTCTTACATTAGAGCTGAGGTTTCATGATCATGCCTAGCATGCCAACCCAAAGAAAGGAACCGATAGCGGAACTATTTTCTTTGGAAGACATTTCCTATGTTAAACAGCAATATAACATATCTCTCTGCGTACCTTTGTTTATAAAATCGTATGGCCAGATTGTCTTGTTTGGCGTAAATCTTTGCCCTCATAAAGGCTTTATAATGTAGGACAAACACTCCTCGGCTACTGGCCGAGGAGGTTGAAGCCGATGGTCGGTCAACAAAGTTTTGTACAATGCGGATCCGAGCATTAATGACATAAAGTACTTGGATACATAGATTCATTACACATAATTTGTGATTTTACTATGGATATCGATCCTTAATTCGGCTACCCGTGCCCGCATTAAGGCTCAGGGGCTACTGGGCTTCGGGCTTATTATTTACAAATATTAAAGGGGCACATTGATCCCCTGATCTGGTGTTGCCACCCGACCAGTGTCTCGGGGGCTACTGCATTCCCTGTTCTATGCAGAAAATTTTAAGTGCAATACAGTTTCCGAGGAGATTTTGATCCTCAGTTTGGTCGGCCGGACCCAACCTGAGTCTCGAGGACTGAGCACGCTGCTTTTTGTGTCCCAAAGTATTCTGCCGAGCTAGGACTTGATCCTCATGCCGATTTTGCAAATCAACCAGAGTCTCAGCGGTTACTGGGATCAGCGGTCTTATGTCATCCTTCAGGTGCATCTCGGGTTTTAGACCGATACACACCTTGAGGGCTACTGGCTATATATCTCGCTAGAGAATAAATTGCATCAATAAAAAACATTGACCAAAAATCAGCCCATGACTGAGGTGCTTAACCACCTCGGAAGCAGTTCGGCATATAGCTCAGAAGCAAATGGTTTGCTCCTTAGAGGGCATTTCCGGCATTAAGCTCGGCTAAACTGCTTCAACTTTTTTGGACCAAGATGATCTATGACATCTTGGATATAGTCCGGCGTTGGAGCTTGGAAACAGTCTGGCGTTGGAGTTCGGATACATTTCAGCATTGGAGCTCGAAAGCAGTCCGGCATTGGTGCTCGGCTGCAAGAGATACCTTGAATGCAGTCCGGCGTTAGAGCTCGGGCACAAGAGGACACTGCCTCCCGGGAACAACTTCGAACCCAAGGTGTGGCATAAAAATAACAAGGCATTGATAAAGGCTGGAAACTTAAAGGGGCTCCTCGGATACCTGACGTGTAAACTCGTTGAATGCATTTTGGCGATCCTCTAGATAGAAGATGAGAAGATTTGTTGAACCAGTTTTCAAGACCGGCAACCAAAGATGAAGAACAGTCCGGAAGAATCGAGGAGCGTCCCTAACTTGAAGACCGGTTCAGGGGGCTACTGACAGTGTCCTGGACTAGGGGGTACTCAACGCGTCATCTCCCGATCTGTTAGATTGGGCCGCGGACCCCCATGGTCGTATACTCAATGGGCCAGTCCGGACGGCTGCCGCATACAAGGAAGATTCCGCAAGACTTGGTGATCAAGACAAGGACTCCTCCCCCACCGGCGTATTCGGCTGGGACTCATGTTATCCTAGGCCTCTGGTGCATTATATAAACCAGGGACAGGCTAGTCGATAGAAGGGAACAACAATCATACCATAGGCTAGCTTCTAGGGTTTAGCCTCTCTGATCTCGTGGTAGATCTACTCTTGTACTACCCATATCATCAATATTAATCAAGCAGGAGTAGGGTTTTACCTCCATCGAGAGGGCCCGAACCTGGGTAAAAACATGATGTCCCTTGTCTCCTGTTACCATCCGCCTAGACGCACAGTTCGGGACCCCCTACCCGAGATCCGCCAATTTTGACATCGACAATACGTCTCCGTTGTATCTGCTTTTCCGAACACTTTTGCCCTTGTTTTGGACGCCAAATTGCATGATTTGAATGGAACTAACCCGGACTGACGCTGTTTTTAGCAGAATTGCCATGGTGTTATTTTTGTGCAGAAATAAAAGTTCTCGGAATGACCTAAAAATCCATAGAGCAATTTTTCAGAATTAATAAAAAATACTGGCAAAACAATCAATGTCAGGGGCCCCACACCCTGTCCATGAGGGTGGGGGCGCGCCCCCTGCCTCGTGGGCCCCTTGGACGTCCACCGACCTCAACTCCAACTCCATATATTTGCTTTCACGGAGAAAAAAATCAGAGAGAAAGTTTCATCGCGTTTTACGATATGGAGCCGCCGCTAAGCCCTAATCTCTCTCGGGAGGGCTGATCTGGCGTCCGTTCAGGGCTCCGGAGAGGGGGATTCGTCGTCGTCGTCATCATCAACCATCCTCCATCACCAATTTCATGATGCTCGCCGCCGTGCATGAGTATTTCTATCGTAGGCTTGCTACACTATGATGGCTTGGATAAGATTTACTATGTAATCAAGTTAGTTTTGTTAGGGTTTGATCCCTAGTATCCACTATGTTCTGAGATTGATGTTGCTATGACTTTGCTGTGCTTAATGCTTGTCACTAGGGCCTGATTGCCATGATTTCAAATCTGAACCTATTATGTTTTCATGAATATATGTGAGTTCTTGATCCTATCTTGCAAGTCTTTAGTCACCTATTATGTGTTATGATCCAACAACCCCGAAGTGACAATAATCGAGATACTTCTCGGTGATGACCATAGTTTGAGGAGTTCATGTATTCACTAAGTGCTAATGCTTTGGTCTGGTACTCTATTAAAAGTAGGCCTTAATATACCTTAGTTTCCAATAGGATCCCGCTGCCACGGGAGGGTAGGACAAACGATGTAATGCAAGTTCTTTTCCATAAGCATGTTTGACTATATTTGGAATACATGCCTACATTACATTGATGAATTGGAGCTAGTTCTATGTCACCCTATGTTATAACTATTATATGAGGAATCACAACCGACATAATTATCCATCACTGATCCAATGCCTACGAGCTTTTCACATATTGTGCTTTGCTTATTTACTTTACCGTTGCTGCTGTTACAATTGCTACAAAACTGCTCCCATTACTTTCACAGTTACTTCCATACGACTTTGCTACTAAATACTTTGCTGCAGATAGTAAGTTATCCAGGTGTGGTTGAATTGACAACTCAACTGCTATACTTGAGAATATTCTTTGGCTCCCCTTGTGTCGAATCAATAAATTTGGGTTGAGTACTCTACCCTCGAAAACTGTTGCGATCCCATGTACTTGTGGGTTATCAAGACTATTTTCTCTTAGCCATAGGAGTTTGAGAATGAGAATTTTGGCGAAGCCCCTAGTACTCGGAAGGCTGAACTTGGGGCACTATACACGCTTAATCGGATAAAAACTGATTCCTCGCATAAAGCGGAAAAAATCTCTATGGATTTGTAACCTCTCGAACAGCTGACTAGCTCTCGCCGCATCATGACAGTCAGTTTTCGGCTTTCTCTACTGAGGTGTTCGTCCGGAAGAACTGGGACACAATCGCAGTAGTTCTCCCTTTACTACCCTAGCTGATATAGCGGAATGTAAGGTAGTAAGCACAGGAGCCGGGCAACCCAACTATTCACCAAAGACATGATTCGGAGCCGATGCATATAATGCTACAAGTTCGGGGTACCGAACTGTACTGTAAAAGTGTTCGGACTTTATTGCCATATTGCGGGGCATGATGAAGCCCCTGGCGAAGTAATGCACACCAGAGTGTACTGGTGCAATTGATAAAAAATACAAAGACAAGGAAAAAAATCAAGTAATAAGCTGACCTTGCAAATATTGAGCCACAAATTATTTTCCATTGTAATTTGATTAATACGTCAAGGCATATGTGTACCAGTAGGGCGATAAGAAAATAAGGCTATTTAACATGCCACGACCAAGAGCGAGCTGTGTGCGGGTATTTAAAACAGGTATAACGATCATTAGCAGAGACCACCTGGGGATTCCCTTATACGTCAAAGCCCCTTGCCTTCTTGCTGTATCCGTCCCGTGATAGGTCCGATGATCAGGTTATCAGAAGAGTCTCAGGAAGAGAAAAACCTGAAATAAAGAAAAAGTGAAGGTATGCAGATCTAGGGCGGTTGAGCCGCATTATGGACCATGGTCTAGCTGTGCCTCCGTCCATGCCCATGATATTTTGAGTGCGTAATTATGTACGCGTGGCACAAACATCACCGCTTGATTGGGACTGGGACGGAGGTCGAATTGCTAGTCAAGCTCTGGACGAGTTGGACAGTCCTGCTGCAGAGTAGTTCGGACTCGCCTGACGGTGTCCGGGGGCTTTACTGCCAAATTTAGGTTGTGCCTAAAAAGGCTACTCTGTACTTCTGCTGCAAGGGCCGCGGTGTGCTCCTCAGTATGGAGGGAGCGTTCCGAATTTCCATTGACCGTTATGACACCGTGTGGTCCGGGCATCTTGAGCTTGAGGTAGGTGTAGTGTGGCACCGCATTGAATCGAGCGAATGCGGTTCGTCCGAGCAGTGCATGGTAGCCACTGCTGAAGGGGACGATATTGAAGATCAATTCTTAGCTTCGGAAATTATCCAGGGATCCGAAGACCACTTCAAGTGTGAGTGAGCCCGTGCAACAGGCCTCTACACCTGGTATGACACCTTTAAAGGTGGTTTTTGTGGGCTTGATCCTTGAGGTATCGGTACCCATTTTGCGCACTGTATCTTGATAGAGTAGGTTCAGGCTGCTACCACTATCCATGAGGACTCGCGTAAGGTGCAATCCATCAATAATTGGGTCAAGTACCAGTGCGGCTGAACCGCCCTGATGGATACTGGTCGGATGGTCCCTGCGATCGAAGGTGATCGGACTGGATGACCATGGGTTGAACTTTGGGGCGACTGGCTCCATCATGTAGATGTCCCTAAGTGCACGCTTGCGCACCCTCTTGGGGATATGGGTGGCGTATATCATGTTCACCGTTTTGACTTGGGGGTGGGGGGGGACTTCTTCTGTCCCCCTGTGTTCGGTGGTCGGGGTTCCTCGTCATCGTCATCGCTTTGCGACCCTTTCTCCTTATTGTCGGCATTTAACTTGTCGGCCTATTTGAAGACCAAACATTCCATGTTGGTACGATTGGTAGGTTTATCCGGAGTGCCATGGATTTGGCATGGTCGATCTAGTATGCGGTCCAGACTGGACGGGCCCAAATTATTTCTTTTAAATGGCTTCTTCCGCTGACCGGACTTAGAGCCACTGAATCCAGCATTGACTGTCGTGTCTCTGGTGCTGTCACCATTATTTCGATGCTTGTGTCTACTGCGTCGTGGCTTGCCATTGCTGTTTCTGGCTTCAGAGGTGCCTGGTTTGCTTGTATTCTTGTTGCTATGGGCTAGCCAGCTGTCTTCGCCCGCGCAAAAGCGGGTCATGACTGCCGTAAGGGCTGACATGGACTTTGGTTTTTCCTGGCCGAGGTGTCTGGCCAGCCATTCGTCGCGGATGCTATGCTTAAAGGCCTCTAAGGCTTCGGCGTCCGGACAATCGACGATTTCGTTCTTTTTAGTTAGGAACTGAGTCAAGAATTTCCTGGCTGACTCTCCGGGCTGTTGGATTATGTGACTTCGGTCGTCGGCATCCGGAGATCGGGCATATGTGCCTTGGAAGTTGTCAAGGAAGGCGTCCTCCAATTCCTCCTAGCTTCCAATGGAGTTTTTGGGCAGACTATTTAACCATTATCTAGCTGGTCCCTTGAGTTTGAGCGGGAGGTATTTGATGGCGTGAAGATCATCACTGCGGGCCATATGAATGTGGAGAAGAAAGTCCTCAATCCACACCGTGGGGTCTGTTGTGCCATCATATGATTCAATGTTCACTGGTTTAAACCCTCCCGGGAAATCATGTCTCATTACTTCATCAGTGAAGCATAGGGGGTGTGCGGCACCTCTATATCAGGCCAAGTCATGACATAGCTCGGATGGAGTTCGTCTGCGGTTTTTGGCCCAGATGTGATTATGTTTGTCACGTTCATCCAGATGGCCATTGTCGCGCATTGGTGCATGCCCCCGTGATCCATAGATTGATCTTGTCTGACCTGCTCTGTTTTCCAAATTGTGTCACAATTCATGTTTATATCCCTAAGCTGTTGTATTTCTGTTAGTTCAGCGAGGTAGTGTGGGCTTGTGTTCGGCTTGAAGTGCCGCTTTGTCCCGTCCACGTGGTGGTCGGTCAGCCGTATTGTACCTTGGTAGGACGGGCTCCAGCGCCTCGTCATCGAACTGTGCTAATAGTTTGCGCGTCGGGTAGCTTTTGGTTGGGCGCTTGAGGTCATATTCCTCGGCTGCTAAGACATCAATCCATCTTTCATTGAGAAGATCTTGATCAGCTTGAAGCTGCTGCTGCTTCTTTTTTAGGCTTCTTGCAGTGGCAATTAGCTGACGCTTAAAGTGTTCCTATTTGGCGGGCTCCTCAGGCATGATGAAATCTTTGTAGCCGAGGCTCACCTCATCCTCGAAGAGCGGAAGGTAGTTGCTATCCTCTGAGTCTTCGTTCATGGCCTGTTCGCCAGGGCTGACTCGCCCATCCTCTCGTTCCTCCTGTTTGGAGGTCGGCTCAACGGGGTCTTCATTGTTTTTGGCATAGGCCAGAGTGTTGTACTTTTCTGTGACGGTATTGTTGTTTTTACTATGGCGTGGCTTAGAGCAGCGCCGCTGACGTCGGCTCTCCGGCTGTATCGCAGGAGGTTTATCCTTAACTGGATTTTCATCATCGCCGTTGTTTTCTTTGGGTGTATCCACCATGTATATGTCGTACGAGGAGGTGGCTGTCCAACGCCCTATAGGCAGTGGTTCCTGATCCTCTCCAGCATCGTCGTCCATACTGTCGATGTCTTCGGAGTCGTAGTCAAGCATGTCGGTTAAGTTGTCGACAGTAGCTATAAAGTGGGTGGTGGGTGGGGAACGAATTTCTTCATCATCCACTTCCCATTCGAGCCGGACATAGTTCGGCCGAGAGTCCCCCGACAAGGAGAGGGATCTTAATGAGCTTAACACATCGCCAAAAGGCGAGTGCTGGAAGATGTCCGCCGAGCTGAACTCCAAGACCGGCGCCCAATCGAGTTCGATGGACGCGGATCCCCGAGGTCCGGAACCCATGGCCGGAGACGAGTCTGGGGTTCCGAGGATACAAGCCCAGTTTGATGTTGGGTCTATGTGCGGCTCGAGCGCCGCTGAATCTGCGGCCTCTGTGGCGGGGTTATGCCTCCCGTCTTTGGACGATGCAGTCCGCTCCAGCTCTAGGGCCAGGGCGGTCACAGGCGCTCTCTCCTATGTGTGGCCAGATGACAGATCTAGGTCATGTTCATCATGGTGGCCAGGGACAGCCCTCATGGGCTTGAATTCGTCGAAGATCAAGTCTCCGCGGATATCAGCCACGAGATTGAGGCATCCAAATCTGACTTGATGGCCAGGGGCATAGCTATCGATCTGCTCTAGATGGCCAAACGAGTTGGCCCGCAGTGCCAAGACGCCGAATACGAAGATCTGTCCGGGGAGGAAGATCTCCCTGGACCGCATTGTTGTAGATGATTAATGGAGCCATCAAGCCTATTCGACGACACATCGGAACTCTCAATGAAAGCACCAATATCAGTGTCAAAACCGGCAGATCTCGGATAGGGGGTCCCGAACTGTGCGTCTAAGGCTAATGGTAACAGGAGGTGGGGGAGACAATGTTTACCCAAGTTCGGGCCCTCTCTATGGAGGTAATACCCTACTGCATGCTTGATTGATCTTGATGAATTTGATTATTACAAGAGTTGATCTACCACGAGATCGTAATGGCTAAACCCTAGACACTACAAAACAAAAGACACATCTGTGACATTTTGGGCCGAACGAAATTTTTTCTGTCATACTTATGACGCTTCTATGACGATAATTGTGACGAAACCCGGTATCATCATAGATGTGGTGGGATCCTACTTCTATGACAAAAATCATGACAGAAAATGGGCTTTTCATCCTGGGCGGGCCGGAGCCGCAGCTGCATGACATTCTTTGGGCCATCCATGACGGAAAAAACCGTGGTAGAAGCGAGGGCGAGGAAATTTCGGGGAGTTCCCTGTTACGCTGGGTGGTTGGGGGCCGAGCGATGCGCGTTTCTCTCGTACACGTACGCACGTGTGTGCGAGGTGTTGGGCTATAACTGAACCCGAGCGAGGCGTTGGGCTCTAATTGAACCCGAGCGATTGCACTGTAGGCTACGCGTTACTGAACCTGAGCGATCGATCGATGGCTGTTAACTGAACCCGATCGAGCGATTCCTTCGCTACTGCTGCTAACTAAAGCCGATCAATGCTGCCTCTGGATGAACAGTGAGTGTTTCGGGGGGGGGTGGATGAACAGTGAGCGGTGGGGGTGGATGAACAGGACCCCGCGGTGTTGCCTCTGGATGAACAGGACCCCGATTGATCGAGCCGGTTGGGGCTGGATGAACAGGACCCCGTGGATGGCTGGATGAATAGGATGATGCCGTGGAGGGATGGATGAGCAGTAGATGGTGGAGTGGTGGATGAACAGTAGCCCGTGGAGGGGTGGTAGAACAGGAGCCCGTGGAGAGGGGTGGTTGAACAGTAGCCGGTGGAGTAGCGGGTTGTGGAGGCTGGATGAACAGGAGCCCATGGTTGAATAGTCGCAGGTAGAGGCTAGAGGAGGTCGACAGTGGATGAACAGTAGCACGTGGAGGCTGGAGGAGGTCGACGGTGGAGATGAACAGTATCCCATGGAGTCTTGTTTCGCGGTACGCCACACCCCTCCCAATGAACAGGAACCCCATTTTGACCATTGTGCTCCAACACAAGTTTGTTTCCTCCGTTTCACGGTACGCCACACCCCTCCCGATCAACAGGAGCCCATTTCGACCATAGGAGGTTCAACACAAGTCCGTTTCCTCCGTTTTGCGGTACGCCAGACCCCTCCCGATGAACAGGATCCCATTTCGAACGTGGTCGGTCGAGCACAAGGCCGTTTCCTCCGTTCTGCGGTACACCAGGCCTCGTTTCCATCGTCTGTTCTGTCCAAGCCCTCCTGATGAACACGATGACGCATTCCATTCCGACCCAGCCGGTTGGCTCCCCATGAACGCGACGACGGTGCTGTTTCTCTATTTCGACCCAGCCATGTACGAGACCCCTTGGCCGTACATATGCGTGAGTAGGCGTTCGAGACCCCGCCCGTATGTATGTGCATGGCCATATTTTCTTTCTTGCACACTTGCCACTATACATACGTGTACATGCTACGTGCGCTCCTCTACTACGACATATGCACGCCTCTACATCGACCAGTATGTACGTACACGTTCACGACCAGAATGACAACACTACGTACACTTCGACCAGGTGGGTCCCGACTGTCAGGCACTTCCTTGCGTGCAAAGATGTAGCTGGTGGGTCCCAGCAGTCAGGGGGGCGAATTGTTTTTTTTCGGACGCACTTACTTGCGTGCGAAGATGTAACTAGTGGGTCCCAGCAGTAAGGGGGTGAATCATTGTTTTGCCCGTAATATGGATGCACTTCCTTGCGTGTGAAGATGTAGCTAGTAGGTTCCAGCCGTCAAGGGGGAAACGTTTTTTTTGCGAAATACGGTGGCCCGTCCGGTGGGTCTCTGCTGTCAGGTGGAGGAATCATTATTTTCCACGTAATAAGGAGGCACTTCCTTGCTGCGGCCATGGACCCAACTGTCAGCCTCTCCACGTACAGTCCACGTCTGATGGAAGTCGTTCCTTGACCACATTGACCATGCCGCGCCGAGAGCACCAGGGAGGTGGACGACGGCGAGGCCTAGGAAGGGGACGACGCGGAGCCAGGGAAGACGCGGCGGAGGATGTCCACGCATAGAGGAGTATGAGGGTTCACTGGTTCGGCTGCGGTGTGAGGCTGCCATCGCCGCAGAATAACAGGGGGTGTGGGTGAGTAGATGGATGGCCTGGCCAGCGGTGGGAGTAGTTGGGGGCGGTGAGGCCTCCGCGGCATCACTGCCGGCCACGGGAGGCAGGAGCATGCGACACGACCGGCGCTGCTTTGGGCGGCTGGAGCACGAAGACCAGAGGTTGAAGAAGCACCACGGCTGTTGGATGGACATCGTATGGTCACTAGATCTAGAATTGTCATATTGACTAAGTTGACAAAGCCCTCCGTCCTCATCAACTTAGTAGGCCCACAAGTCAGCCTCCCACCAAGGTGAGTCCCAGCTAGCATGGGGAGTATTCATTTTTTTTGTGCGTAATAAGGAGGCACTTCCGGTGGGTCCGAGCTGACAGCGGGGGGAACGTTTTTTTCGCGAAATATAGAGGCCCTTCCGGTGGTTCCCAGCTATCAGGTGGAGGAATCATTATTTTGCGCATAATAAGGAGACATTTCCCTGTGTGGGTCCCTAGTGTCAGCCTCTTCCAATGGCTGTTGTTTGGTTACCATGTTGACCTTGCCGCGCCGAGAGCACAAACACGGTGGACGAGGGCGAGGCCCGGGAAGAGAACCACCCGGAGCCGGCGAAGCCACCGCAGCAGATGCCCATGCTGAGGGGAGTACGAGCACTAACTGGTCGGCTGCGGGGTGAGCCTGACGTCGCTGGAAAATAACAGGATGTGTGGGTGGTGGCCTGGCGGCAGCACAACCAGGCACGGGAGGCAGGCAGTCCCGCCGGCGCTAGTTTGGGCGGCTGGAGCAGGAAGATTAGAGATTGAAGAAGCACGGCGGCCGTTGGATGGACGTCCAATAGTCACTGTTGTGTGTTGACTAAGTTGACAAAGCCTTGCGTACGTGTCAAAAAAGAATTTAGGGCAGCGTCATCGTCAACCTAGTAGGCCCAGAAGTCAGCCTCCAAATCTGTAGAAAACAGCATACAACCCATTAGCCATTATTTTCAATAATTTACAACCCATTTGCTAATTCTTAAGGATAATTGAAGCCCATATTCTTTTTATTAGCATTACAGACCATATATTCTGGGCACTGCTAAAAAAATTCAACGAAATTTTGCATATTTCGGTGGGGTCCGAACTCTTTTAATTACGAAATTTTGACTCTCGTTAAAAATAATTTTCAAAAAATTATATCAAAATAAAATTCAAAAAACAATTCACTGCAAAAAATGAATGAAATTTAGAATCTTAACTAGCAAGATGCCCGTTTGTTGCACGGAACATGAAGATGCATTTGTATGAGTAGTTTATCTTGTGGGAGAAAATATGATATTTTAATGTAATTGCCAGTTGGCTTTGGTTTTTATAAGAGTAGAGAGTAGAGAAATCCTGGAAAAATGATATTTTAATGCAATTGCCGGTTGGATTTGGTTTAAAAATTTACAGCCCTTTTCTTACAACTTATAGCCCATTTTCTGGGGAAGCCCATTTCTTACTACTTACATCCCTCCTCGTCTTGAAAGATTTGCAACCCAGCAGGGCTGATAAAAGCATGTAAGCCTTAGTTTTGGTATTCTCCAAAAAAAAGCACTTGGCTGGCCAATTTCAGAAAGAAAAAATATATCAACTGGGCTCGTCATGTGCTTAATAAAAGCGTAGGCGTGGGCTAGACGGTCCACAACACTCGCACAGCGCATAGTTGAGCTCCGTCTCTGAAACTAAAAAATAACTGGGCGAGCTGCTGGGTCCCTGGTGTTATCTGCTCATTGTGTAATTTTCTCGTTTATTGACTACATTGAAAATGGTGTGGGACCTGGTTGTCAAACAATTAGGAGGAAGTATTTTTTTGGCTTGTAATAATGAGGCACTTGCTTGTGAAATGCAATGACCCTGGTGGGTCCCTACTGTTAGCCTTTCCACGTACAGTCATCTCCTGATTCCTCTTGGTTGTTGACCATGTTGACAATGCCAGACGGCGGCGGGCACAATGAGAGAATAAAGGCGGAGAACGACGGTGAGGCGTCGGATGGGAACGAACAGCAGCCGTGGAAGATGCGGCAGTGTAGTGGCAGTTGGAGGGGAGTACGAGGGCAACAACATGCAACTCAAGCATACAAATGGTACAAAAAGCCCAAGGAATAATTGCTCATCAAATTTTTAGACAAAACCCAGATTGAACATGACAGTAACATCTAACCCAACCACTCTTTTTTGCAGTCACAAACAAATGGATCGGCCTGATCCATAAAATCAACATCTTGTGCAAAAAAAATTATTTCAGGATGACTACAACTTGTTGTAAATAGAAGCCGAGCACGTTTAGAATCCCATTTGTCCACCTGAAACTTCTTTTTTTGTTGTTCAACATGTCCGTCCGTGAGAAATCTCTTGCGGCAAAAATTAAGCCTCATGGACAATAGTAACCTCGCATTCAACAGGAAGAATGTGACAAAGCTTCTGTTTGCCTGGTTGGATGCATATCTTTCCATCGTTATTGTCCTCAAACAAATGTCATGAGAACTGAGAAAATCTTGGTGCTTATTATGCCACCGATTGGTTGTATGTTTTTCTCCATGTGGTTCTGCCAAAGTAGACATGAAGATTGAAAACAGTTAAGGTCTGAAAAAAGAGTATGTCAAAAGAACGATAGCTGAACAGTTAATTCTGGTACAATATATACGGGCTTTCAATGTGCATGAAATCATCACCTCTATATATAAATTCTCCAAAGATCGAAAGCATCGCAGCAAGCCAATAATTATGTCCAGATCAAAACTAAACATTCTGATATATATGATCTTGACAGAATCCAGCAGCATTGATAGGCTATCAATGGACGAACTCTACATTGAGAATATAACATAATATTAGTACGCAAAGTGTCTCCAAGATGATATAAAACTTATGCGCACAAACGAAAAATGTAGCATATGATTACAAATGTGTAGATGATAATATACGATACCTGAAAAAGATAGGAGCCAAACACCAACTCCTTGTGATTATTAAACAGGTCATGAATTACACCCAAGGTCTCCAGTTTGGGTGCAGAGACGACAGTTATTTGTGAAGGTGTATAACAATTATCAAGGAGCAACCTTTGAAGTGAAGGGGCATCTTCGATGATGAGCTGCTGTCCTTTAAAACAAATTCCAATGCTTTTAAGGTGAGTCGACTTTATTTGGAGACAAATGATACTGATTTCTATTCCAAAAAAAACAGCAAGCGCTCTAGGGCAAGGCAACTGGAGTGGATGATGCTATGTAGTGAGGCCTTCGACAAATAAACCACCACAAGAGAAAGTTTTTTTAGCAGTGGGAGTCAAAGCATTTGTAACAGATCGTCTGCTAGATGGCACCGGGCGAAGGTGGAGGTGTGGAGATAGGAGGAAAACCGCGAGATGGACAACGGTGGTGTGGGCACGAATTCTTGGTGTGTTCGTGGTATGAAACTTTTCTGGTAATGGTACAACTCAAACTGCTGAAGTTTTCCGAATTCAGGGGATGTCAGCTAAGCGTCCACTGTGCTGGGTATGGACAATAGGTAGCGTGTCCGGATGCAGAGGCATTGAAAGGGGCCCTGCTGGTGAGAAGAGACGATTGCTCTGAGGAGATCAAATATAGGAAGGACAAATATCTAACGACAGTCGAGATTGTGGGGCGCGGTGCGCCATAGAGGGAGCCACCGAGTTGAGAGGACTTGTGTGTGGCAGCAATCCTTGGTGGGGAGAAGCGAGATGATCTCCTCAAGGATGACGTCCGGGAGATCGCTGATGCGGTCCACCGAAGATTCTACC
>NC_041381.1:600504544-600628068 GCF_002162155.2 Triticum dicoccoides
CCGGGTGCGGGATGTACAACAAGCGTCGCTGATGGTGGGAGCCTCATCTTCTTGGCGCTGGGGCCAGCTGACTCCATTTTCCTTGTGGGCGTCACACTGAGCTCACGGGTTTGAGCAAAGTAGCCAGAGACGAGCCTAGTGGCAGTGCGAGTGGGGAAGTAGGAGTGGAAGAAGAGGAGCAGGCGTTTTCTGTACGAGTGAGGAAGAAGGTGAGCGGGCGTTTTCTGGATGAGTGAGGAAGATTGGGGAGCGGGGTGAATTGGGGGGGAGAGATGCAAGCGGGAGAGCGAGCTATTCGTGTTTATAAGGCCCGCTACACTAACTACTAGCTTTTTCCCAAGAACCACTCTCTTCTTTTGCATTGCTGCATTGGAGCTGGCGCATGGACTTGGCTGACTGGCCATGCATGCAGGATGCATGTGCCCGCCGGCCACAACATGCGCCTGGTTTGTTACTAGGCCTATTTAATAGGGTGGTTATGGAGTATATCAAGGAGATTTATTTTCTCTGTGTGCATCCACCAAATTAGAGGATGTGGTACTGCATGCAGACACTCACATTAAACTAAGCTTCAGAAGATACGGTATGCATACTAACATTCAGAAGAAGAAAAGTTCAGCATGTTTATGCATCTCAATGATTCACCATACTATAACCAATACAAAGCTGTGAGAAGGTGTGGAAATAAAGAAAATCGGTCGATGCGTCTCTGAGCAAAGGGCCTCCCTGCGCACACATTAATTTCTTGGGCATGCTTGTTTCTTCTCAATGTTGTGAGCACTTTGAGCATGTTGGAACCTCCATAGCTAGCTAGCTGCCTCATCTTGCAATTGATGCTGACACATTTGCAGCAAACACATGAGGCAATAGAGATGACTCAACATGAGTCCATATTGTGCAGTTCCCCTGAAATCATATTCATTGTTCTGAATCTGAAAAGATAGGAAAACAGTAGCTATACTTAAACAGTGTTGCAAAACAGTAGCACATATCAATAGCTCGGCATGACAAAACATGATCATCTGGACGAAGGAGATACTGACCTGCTTAAGGAAGATTACATATAATTTCATAAGTCCTTGGTTGATTTCCACCTTCGGCTGCACTGCCTGTTTGCTCCTCCACACATGACAGGATCGTTCTGCACTGCATTCAGCAAGTCAACGTACGGATAAGCTAATTTCATCTTGCGGTGGTCATTGTACCTAGTTACGAATGTAGGAATACCGGGAGCACCATGAGGTTAGCTGATAGCAGGTAGATGCAGCCATATAAATTTTGTGCGGTGCTACCAAAATTTAGGTTTGTATCCCTTCCCGTTATGAGAATTCTTCTTGAAGTTGGTACAATGTGACGGCTTGTTCTTTGCATCAAACTTGCCTTTCCCCTGAGATTTGTTCTTGTTGTTTTGGGGCTGGTTGGGCTGGAAGTTCTTCTCGTGTACCATGTGGGCACTAGAAGCTCCCTCAGCGACGCAAGCACATGTGTCTTTTGCTTTCGCCTTCTCCTCAAAATCAAGAGTGCTAATGAGATCCAAAACAGAAAACTCATGTCTCTTGTTTTTCAGAGAAGTAGCAAATATCGTTCCACGAAGGTGGAAGCTTGGCAATGATGGTCCCAGCAATAAATTTGTCCAACAACACACACTTAAAGTACTCAAGTTCCTTAGAGAGTGACTGTATGTCATGAGTCTGCTGAACAACAGAGCACTCATCAGTCATCTTGTAGTCACAAAATTGCTCCATCACATACAACTCGTTGCCAGCGCCCGAGGGCCCAAACGTGGCCTCGAGCGGAGCCCACATGTTTTTGCCGCTGTCAAACGACATATATGAATCCACAATGGAATCGTCAAGAACACTCAGAAGGGAGGCTTTGAAGAGGGTATCCATGTTCTGAAAAGCTTCCTTCTGTGTAGGATTAAGATCGCCCTCAGGCTTACCCTTAGTGGCATCATAGCAGTACATGATCTTAAACCAATATACTGCTCTTGTGCGCCACCTTTTATATTGCACCCCCTTAAAAGTAGGCGGCTTCAAAAGTGCAGCAAAACCACTCGGAGTAAATTGCCTATAATAAGGTTTTTGGATTGGATTGTTGAATATATGAGCAATTTACTATGAGATTTAATCCGAGTCAGCAGTAAATAGATCATGAAGACAATTGCAAACATCAATGTAATGATGCGGGCTAAATCAGGAGGATAGAATCACATACTGTACAGCGGGAGTAGAACCGTTGTGGTTGATGTTGTCACTCATGTCATTGATGAAGAGGTTACCGAGGTCAGGGAAGAAGGCTGTCATTGAGGAAGTCGTCGCTGGCAGCAGTCACAGGAGTGTGCTTCCCAAAAACCTGATCGCCCCTCTCTCGTACAGGATCACGAAAGAGGGGTTTCGGAGGACTGCTGTCCCTTCTCATGGTGCACGCCGGAAGGAGGGCTGGAGAAGAATTGCGTGGCAGCACTAAGATCTGGAACAGTCCGAATCCAGATGATACAAGGCGGCTAGGGTAGAGCATGTCAGGTCGGTCGTGCGAGTATAATAGTAGGCCTTTGGCCCCCATACCCCACGTCCAAGTCAATAATAGCCCCACCAAGGTTTGCCTAAAAAAACCGGGAGTAATTAAGGCGTCTGTTAGTCCCTTTAATATAAATACTTTATCATTAATAATGGCCCCACCTTTTGTCGCACAAAGTATGTTGGGGCTCCTGCTACAACTGGCTAGTAGTACAAGTTTACAATCCGCTTCTCTTCTCTCTCCTCTTCTCTCTCCTTCAACTAAGCACAAATACTATATTTAAATCCTTATAGCCTGCTTATGTCATCTAATTGTAGTACTTGCTCTAATGTTACTCTCCACTATGTAGTCTGAAATGCCAAGCGTGCAGCGGGCGGTGCCCTCGGTCGGCGCGCCGCTTCAACGGCGGAAGGAGTGAGAGGTCGCGTCGCCCTGACTTTCTGTCAATGTGGAGCGGCGGACTCAGCTGGTGCCGGGTGGGAAGCATGCGCGGGAGGTGGGAGGGGTTTTTGTTGGGCCAAGAAGGTGAGGAGCCAACTTGGGATCGGTCCGGACGGGGAAATATGATGTGCTCCCATACTCTGCATATGACACTAGTGTATGTTACTACTCCCTCCTTTTCGGTTTATAGAGATGTTTAGAGTAACATAGTAATATGTTATAGTATAAGTTACTCCCCACTATGACCAACCTTGGCCTCTCCCAGTGCTCCACTATGTATAACTGCTAAGCCTGCCACGTAGGCATAAAATATTGAAATATGATGTGGCAAGTTCATTAAGAAGAGAGAGACTAGTTTGGTGACAGCAGGAAGAAACGGTGGAAAGACAGTTTTGACCATATAGCTAATTAAATGAAGCAAGCTTAGCAACAATAAACTAAGCACCTATGTAGGACACCATTGTTGTGGGACGAAGTTGGAGACCGCAAGTTGTTTGGGCCAGATTTGATTAAAGAGTCTGAACAGAAGGTGAATTTGATTTGCGATAGGCTCAAGGTAGCCTAGTCCAGGCAGAAGAGCTATGCAGATTCAAAACGCGAGGAGACCGTTTACAAAGTCAGAGATAGAGTTTATCTTCGTGTATCTCCACTTCGAGGAGTTAAGTGCTTTGGATTTAAGGGAAAACTAGTGCCACGTTTTGTAGGACCATACAAAGTTTTGGAGCGTATGGGGGAAGTTGCCTACAAGTTGGAATTGCCCGAAGGATTGTCAGGAGTTCATGATGTGTTCCACGTTTCCCAGTTGAAGAAGTGCCACGCAGAGATGGCTGACATACCGCTGAGAGATACAGTGCCACTGGAAACGATTCAGTTGGACAATAATTTGACCTATGAGGAGGAACCAGTCAAGATTCTCGAGTTTGCCAGCCGAGTCACGCGCAGCAAGGTTATCAAGTTTTTGCAAAGTTCAGTGGAGCCACCATACTGAAGATGAAGCCACTTGGGACCGAGAGGAAGATCTGCTGAAGAACCACCCTCACCTATTTTCTAGCCAACCCGAATCTCGAGGGCGAGATTCATCTTAAGGGGGGTAGGTTTGTAACTTCCCAAATTTTCAATTTGGAATGTTATACATTAGATCATCATTGCATCATATTTTATTGCATTTTGGCTTGATCCTAGAAATTCTACGCAACTCAAGGACCCACGGAGAGAGTTGGGGATTTTGTTATCTTCATATTTGAGTTTTCTCAAATTTTGAAAATTGGACCATTTGATTTTATTTATTTTGTCTTCAATTATTTCTATTATAAAAATATGAGAGAGGGAATAAAATGACTTTCCCAAAATAAATAAATATTGATGATTTGATAAAAAATCAAATAAGATTTTAGTTCGAAGTTTTTTGCTATTTTATTTGAATTTAGGAAAAATGCGCGTTTTTCAAAATTGCATTTAGGCCCCAAGTAAATGTTCATCTTGTCTGGCTTGATTTTAGAGGATGGGCAAAATTTATTTCGGGATTTTTGGAGTCTGTTTAGTATTTCTTTTATTTGTTTTTCTACGCGTAATTATTTAAGCACTTACTAGCACCTCCTTGACCGTGGACCTTGACGGTGTACATCACCTTGTGTCTCTTTCCTTGTCATCATCTGAGTCCTAGAAGATCTCACCCACATCATCATTAGGCATGCAACCGCCTTGATAGACAACGTGCACAAAAGGAGTAGAGGCGATTGGGGACGCACCACGTCGTGGGCACTCCGTACGTGCTCGTATGTGTGCAGCGTGCGTGTTTTTCCATCGGTGCTAGCTCTAAGGCCGAGGCTATGGTCGTCTTCATCTCCGACTAGTCGTTGAGGAACGACGGCAAAGAGGTGCTGCAAGAGATGCGTAGGCGCTGTTGTGTGCGAGCTTCACCGTAGCACGACGAACCGGACGTCACCGCAGATGGCGCATGCATCCATGCAGGCGAGTGTGTGCGCATGCATGTGTTATTCACATGCATTCTACGGCTGAGTGTGTGTGCATGCACGTGTTGTGTATGTGCGTTGTGTGCTCCATGCTATGCACATATGTGCATGAGTTGGATCGGATGGAGTTAGTGCGTTGGCTTGTGTACATGCGTGGTTGCATGCGTCCTGTACGTGCGTGGCTTGTTGCGTGGTTATCAATATAAACTATAAAACATCTTCAACTTAGCATCCTAATGTACCGTTTCTAGTGGTTAGGGAAGAGTTCATGTTCTTCTATTTGTTTATAGGTGGGCAGGCGGCAAAAAACTGGGGAAAACGCGCAAGGTTCCTTGCAGACGCTCCACCGCGAGGTTCCTTGCTCCTTCTCGGTCATCGGGAATCTATGTTCTTCAAATCTTTTCTTTTACGTGAGATTTGTTCATCCTTTTCCTAACATGCGAGACATCTAGCATCAAGGTGCACGTGTCATGCAAGAAAAAGGAGATAATCAGATAAGCAGTGCGTAAGTGAGTCGTGCACTTCGATGGCACCTACACAATATTTTTTCTCCTCGATGGCACGTGAATAGTGCACATACTCAACGACGGAGCACGGGATGGTAGCAATGACATGGTCAGCCCTTTTTGGAGAGAGTATGTACTACTAAATAACTTTGATGTGTCCCGTCAACTCGCAGAATGATGAGAAGCTTGATTACGCCTTCTCCCTCACCAACGCGTGCGCGGTGGCTCGCAGCACGAGGAGAAACTTTTGCTTACAAGCGGTGGACGTGCAACAGTTCATTTGGTGTCAGATTGCCAAAAGTACTACTGTAGAACCATCGACTTCCGAAAGAGGCGAAGAGCCAAGCGCAAGGTCACCTACTGACCTTAGGCTAGGCGTAGTGGGAGTAACATAAGTAGGGGTACCTCCTTTTTTATTCTAGGAACAACGACACGCGAATATTGAGGTGCTGGTTACATAGAACAAATTTCCTCGAGTCCGTGCTCAGCCCTCCTCTATCTCTCTTCTCAGCCAGCCAGCGGATGCTCGGAGCCCATTGTCTGTTTGCTCATATGCGGTCCCACATGTCAGTGAAAACGCAAGAGCACCCACTGAAACCTGCACATCTTTCACCTCGACATGCTGCTGATGAAAAACAAATCCAATAAAGATCTTCGGTGGTCTCTTTTGGAGTTACTCAAGAGTAGTAAGATTCTATTTACAGTTTCACCCAAGATGCACATCACGTGGCTTCAACTACCACTCTATTTTCTTGCATGACACGACCTAGATGCTGGATGCCCCATGTGTCGGCAAAAGGAGGAAGAACTCGACCAAATCTTCGGTTGTGCTCTCGGATTAGACTAGTTGTGCTAACTTCAAATTTTTATTGTGTAGAATGGATGCAAGTTTTGGTATTGGGAAGAAGAGTAAATCGATATATTGATAGAGCGCAATTTAGTAAATGTTCTTGCACTTTTAGCTAGCATAGAGGCTAGAGATGAGACTAGTGCACTTGTGGATACTAGAATAGAGGCTAGACATGAGACTAAATGCGAGGAAGCAATGTCTACTTCTTTACACTTGAAGAAGAAAGAAGCACGCAAGATCGAGCCTCCACAGATCAACAATGAATGCATCGAGAAGGCACTAATCCAACTTACAGGCGCATTTATGGAAGTTGGATATCTTCTAAAATGTATTCTTGTGGTTCTTGTTTTCTTTGGTCTTGCTTTTCTAGTCAAAATTATTGTTGGAGTTCATGCAAAATGGAGATCCGTTTGGGGTCGTGCGTTGCAGTTGGCCTTACAAGTGGGACCGCAGTTGAGAAACCGACTATCGGCAAACCCCACCTCGCCCGCCGCGCGATGGCTGAGTTAGAGAAACATTATATAGTACTAGTAGTATTGAGGATTCGAGGTGCTGGTTACGTACAACAAACACATTAACATATGGCTACAGTAAAAACACTCGCCCGACACGCGAAGCATGTGAAGCTAGTACAAATAGTGTACTACTATTGTTGAATGGCCTCATCCGATAACCTGTTGCAATGCACTTACAATTATGTCTTTGGAAAATATTTTTTTGCCTCGTCGCACCACTCAATCAGAGAAGCGACTCGAAAGCCTTTCATAAATTTAGTAGGTTTATCATAGGCATATCATTTTATTACATACAACAGGTCATCAACCCACATCGACAATGAGGATACATTATAAATACTAAAGTTTTCATCACACAACAAATAACAAGCAATGAAATGAACTTCAACTCAACCAATCCTCGGCGTTGGAAATGCTTGCTTTGAACCAAAAGTGATTCTCTGGAAAGGGCCATCCATTGTCGATCTCGAGACCAACGCAGGACTGATCATCCAGGCTGAAGTGGCCTACTATATCAGTACCAGGGTATGGAACCATAGAAATGTCCAAGATATAGATACAGTTGCTTCTCATAAATGGTAGTAACATTGTGTCAACAGCAGTTGGATCGCGTTTCACCATCATTGGATAGTTTTGTCCAAGGAAGAGCGAGTTTTCTCCAAGACTATCAATTCTGTACCAGGGAGAAGGTGTTGGCGCTAACACACTAGTATCCATCCCGAATACCATGCAACGGGTGTTGGAATAGGTCCGGAGAGTGCGACCATGGGAGACAACACCTGCTTCCTTAGTAGTAACATCAGCAGTGGGCTGTATACAGACAAGAAGAGGTGATCCATCGGAATTAGTTTCCAGGCGCCACTAAGTATATGGGCGCTGCTCGTCCTCATGCTCGTCATCATCACCATCGTCATCTCCCCCTTGGTTATAATTTTTTTCAATTATAGGTGGTGGAATGTTCACAGGACCTTGGAACACACAAGAAGAAGGTTAATTAGTAAAGGGAAACTTGCTAACCCGCGTGCATGTGGATGAAACAATTATAATTACGGTGGAAGATAAATGTACCAAAACTATGAGGATACCATGCAAAAACAGTGCCATGAGTGGTGGAAGCAAACACAAGACCCTCATATTGAATTGCATCACAATACTCATCCGTGTACGGAAACTGATTTTTGAGCAATATCCATCGAGTCGAACCACGAAGGACGGAAACAAGCTTGGTGAAGATAGCAACAACTACATAGTTCTTGTAATTCCAAGAGCGGTTGGGAACTCGACAAATTGTTATCTTCCGTATAAGACAGTCACCATGGTCATATTTGAACATACGTAGAATACCGGTGTGCTCAACCTCTGGGCAGTCTGCTGAGATTTTTGGAAGTGGAACCCGGTGATGAGTGTACACATTCACAAGTTCCCACTCGCAGTTGGACCCAATATAAACAACCCAATCTCCATTTGTGCCTGCCCAAGCCTTACCCTCAAGCGATGGCATCTTAACATCACAAGTATCATTATCAAGCGGCAACAACTTGCACAACGCGAGGCATCTGTCGTCCCCGCGCCAGTAATCAGGGTCACAACAAAGAATATAGGGGAGATCAAACCGCTCCTTGACCATTGGGTTCCTTGTAATGATGTTATTAGTTCAGTCGAGAATGGTCTTGAATGAACATGCCATGCTAGTCGAGGTGATGATGTCGCATCGATCAATGAGTTCCTCCACCACGTCATCTTTCAGATCGGGGCAAGAATAACGGGGTCATTTTCGGCCTGTTCCCTCCATGGAGAAGACGATCGAAGAATGGCAGAAGGAAGGGTGAAGGCAAATGGAGGAGGGAGGAAGAGCATGCAACAACAGTTCCAAATCGAGAGGGAAAGGCGAAGAGTCGGTGGACGGTTGCCAGTTTGCCATGGTACACGAAGAGGCGCCCCGGCCTACACGTCCGTTTATAAATACTAGTACTAGTAGAAAAGGACTCGCCGTCGTGTCACTGACATGTTGGAACATGACCACATGTCAACGAAACATGGTGTGTAATTTCTCGTGCAAAATGCGAGCTGGCCGCGTTGGCCCAAGGTGCACCGCATTAGTTTTTTGTTTTTTGAAAGTTTGCCGCATTAGTTATCGACCTTTATTTTTTTTAACATACAATCTGAATGGATAGCTCCAGTGGTCATCACACGTGAGTGGATATATAGGTGGGCTAGGTGGGCAGGCGGTTGAGCAGGCGGCAACAATCTGAGTGCTAAAAGAGTTGATCCAATGCTTGGTTTTGTTTGGATTTTCCTACTATGACCATTGGATAGACTGAATCAATGGCTTACTTTCAAAGTTATTCTCATACTATAGAATTTTTGATTCAGTTGCTGTGCTGCTACCGTCCAATATTCACGTGTGGTTGTTTCTAGAGTAAAAAAAGGAGGTACTAGTACTTACTGTGGGAAAGGTGAGATGATGGTTGATTCGCCCGAGCAACTTATTACTGCGGGAATATGCATGGGAGTACCAGCACATTCAAGGAACAAAGAAATGATGGTTGCTTTGTCTGAGCAACTTACTGTGGCGAAGGTGGGGCTCTGTGATTTGACTGCTCAGTAGTCATTACTACTGCGGCGCAACGACCGGGGTGAATCTTTCCCTGTAGTTGTGTTGTGCACTCAATATTGCTGCATGGCAGGTGGAGCCGGATGAAGGATGTCCAACATGTCGGCGAAACGAAGTTGAATTGTTTCTGGCATTGCTATCAATCCTTTAGGATTTGTTTATATGTACGCATAATTTTAAGGAAATTGTACTATGATGCTATGAAGGTTTCAACTTTGGTTCCCGCAGGAAAAAAAAGGTTTCAACTTAGGATTCATGTATCTTGCCTCGAGATTATCTCGTTACAACATTCCATCAAATACAAATGAAACTACCATGGCTACCATGGCTAATGCATCTCAATGGTTCGCAGATCAGCACCAATATTCACATCAGAACGGAAGACAAAGTTGTGAGAAGGTGTACAAATAAATAAAAATATATAATTCATCGATGTTGTTCGTAGGCATGGCTCCATTTCCTTGGCACAGTTTTCATTGCTTGGCAGCTAGTTTCACATAGCTCTGTAGCCAAAACAGAGGTGTATGGAGGACACCACATTCCGATCATTTTGTGCAGCTCCACTAAAATCGAGCGAACCATCCCTGTTTGCAAAGATATCCAGTCAGTGTGATTACAATAATAGTGGAACTAGATGATGAAACATAACACACATCAACAGAAGCCGATCACCTCTACGATCTCTCTTTAGGACTAACTTCTTGTTGGAGAAGATTAGGCACGGAGTTGGATGAGGAGGATAGCAAAACCAATCTCCCTTTCTGCAGTCCCACAGAACTGTAAAAACATTGCCCGTGTGACATTTTGGCGGAACTGCACAAAACAATCTTAAGAAAAAAGTGATTTGTGCAGTTCACCAAAAGTTCGCAATAGCAACGAGGTGAAAATGGATAGCCCTGTTTGCAAAAGGAGGTAGAAAGGAAACAATTACTGCCCAATAACACGAGTTGAAGACACATACGCCGACAAAAAAGAAGCATATTCCATGTAATAAGGGAAAGATAGCACATGGTGGTTTATCAAAAATGGTTTGAGGACGAGATTGCAAGATGGAAATTACGTTGAGATACGATTTAGGCAAACAACTAAAGAAGATCCACATGCAACAACACTGGAAGATGGGCAGTGGACCAAGGCCGGAGGAAGCTGTACCTGAGGGTCATCGGGATATTACTAGGAGGGCGCCGGCAGCCGGGATCTGCCCATACTGCGGTAGCGAGACAGTGGCGAAGGCCCTACCACGCCGAAGCTTGGTCAGGGAGAACGGTGGGTACCGCAGATCGGGACGTGGTGCCTCAACGCCGTCGAACGGAGAGGCGATGCACATCCTACCTTTCCGCCGGCGGACGGGATGTGGCCGGATCACTAACAAACGCTGAGAGAGAGAGAGAGGCCACTGCCGCCTTGTGTGAGATGGTGTGACGAGAGACAAACCCATTTTTCCATTTTCCCCACGGCAATCGTTTTATATTCTGTATGTGCCATTGAGGAATATATAACTTCATTTAATACTAACGCGTCAAGTCGAACTTTGTTCCATCTAGGCGTGGTACCCGACCCTCCTTAAAGTAAACAACCGCTACACGCGTCAAATTATCACGTGGGCTGCCTTTTCGTACAGAAACGAACTCCACGTGTACCCGCGCGGGTGTGGGCGGGTACGAGACATGAGTATGTGCGTCCTGCGTGCACCTCTTGTTTAGGTGCAGGTACGTATGTGGGTGGATGTGAGAGAGATGGTTTGTGTGAAACAAAGGCAATGTGTTGATGATATCTCAAATAGAAAAACGTAACATATGCAATGTGTGTGAAACGGAGTCATGGACGTGAGAAATCGATAGAATTGAAAACAGGGATGAAGTGTGTGGCTGCGCGATCGATAAAAAGTGCCACCGAATTTGTGTTTGCCCACGTCAAAGATACAGGACGGCTAGCTTACTGGAATTTGAGAGGGCAGAGGTGCAGTTTTTCTCCGTGGCATGGATACCTACCTACAATGTTCGACTATCGGTGTGTGTGGGGTGGAGGGGGCAGAGGCTGATCGACTAGTATATGTGTGGGGAAGGAGAGAGACCTAGCTATGTATTGAGGAAGCTCGATCGACATCCATGGTTATGTGTAGCAGAGGAATAAGGTTGGGAGAAAGACAAAGGTAGAGCGTCGGAGGGTTGGTGGTGGAGTGGCGTCTCACAAATGGTGGGAGAGGCCTGCTAGACAAATGGAGGGTACGAGTGCAATATCAATAAGAGAGGGCGGGGATGTCTGTCTGTCTATGCACGTGCATGTGAGAGACGGGTCGGGAGGTATGCAAGGATGATGAGGGGAGACGATATGGTTGTGGTAAGCATATGTAACTACGTAGGAAGACCAATTTTCATGTGTCAAAGAAAGGGAGAGACATAACTAGCGAGGTAAGTCTATCGGTGCATGGGGAAAACGAATTATAGTCGACCTAGCTATATGTAGCGAGATCAGTTCGTATACACGCCTGCATGTGTTAGAAGCAAATAAGTTCCGGAGAGACAGACAGGGGGAGAGGGGTGCGGCTAGGAGGTGGTGCGAGAGGCCTACCATGTGGAGGGGGGAGGAGTATGCGAGTATGAGATCAATGAAAAGAGGGGCGGGAGTGTGCACCTGCGTGGAACCATATTGGACATAGGGGGGCATGGACGGTGAGAAGAGAATAGGGGAAGTATATATGTGTGTTTGTTGTAGGCACACTTGGCTAGAGAGGTATATCGACCGGTGTGTACCGGAAAGAAGGATCCGGGGGCCTACACACACCGCGGGTGAATGACCTAAAGAGAAATAACGAACATGCGCGATGGAGGGGATGCTAAGGGTGGGTGAGAGGGGGCGGGCATGTGCATGCACGATAGAAAGTTAGCACTAGCTAGCTACAAATAGAAGAGGATCGCGAAGGTGTAAAAGACGAACAAAGATCAAAATTCATTATAAAAAAGTGGATACGAATACTTGAAGAAGATATCATAATGTAGAACATTGATTATAATTTGGGCTAATGTGTGGCTTTTGCAGCTCGGGTCTAAATACTTGTCATAATGTAGGGGGCAGGGCACTATACTTTGTGTGATAAACAGGGTGTACGTATGGAACATGGTTTAGATTATGAATATGTAGTTAGTGCATCAAATGTACTACTATTTGGAATCAACATCAAGTGTATTCAAAAAATAGAATTCGAGTTCATGTAGTACACATAGTTCATATCTATCTCTATAGTAATCATGTGGTGTGTTATTAAGGTAATACACAAATGATGGTTGAAGTTGGCAGCAATCATGATTGTAGATTCTTATTGAAATAGAGAAACGAATTCAAATTTAGTTTGAATTGCAGCGGTAGTATGGACATTTGGAATGCACTAAAATGTTGGTATGAGTAGGTTACATGCATTATACAGCATGCAAAAAAAATTAATTGGACATAACATGGATTCATACTCCCTCCGTCCATCTATATAGGGCGTAATGAGTTTTTTAAGACCGCCTTTGACTATTGACAAGATTAATAGTATATGACATGCACAATGTGAAAATTATATCATTGAAAGAACCTTTCACAAACGAATTTAACGGTGTTCTTTGTGTAAGTTGCATGTCATATATTATTTCTCTAATATTTGGTCAAAGTTAGCATTGAAAAACGCATTAGGCCCTATATAGATGGAAGGAGGGAGTAGCTTTGAATAGCATTTGTATAGTAAAACGGGGCAAGACTCTCTCTTTGTGTGGTGTGAATAGTTATTTTTTACGTTTTCTTTTTGGTTGAGGGAAGTGCGAATTGATTTGGTAAGTACAAGTACAATATTACTACATGTTAGGGTTGTCCCTAAAATTCAACCCGCGCCTTGTTATATCCCAAAAATTCAGATATCATGCTCCCAAAACTGGTGCCTTCACAACCTGCGCCTTGCTATCCCGAAATTGAAATGCGTGCGAAAACTCCCTCTAGCTGCCAAATCCTGACACGCGAAACCCCCCTTCTAACCCTGAGCCGAAAGGGCCGCTAGTTCAAATCGGTGGGGGTACTTTTGTAACACACCCTACATTTTGGAAAAGCGCGTCCCTAAGTCATGGTTTAGCCCCTCCCATCGCCCTCTTTTCGCTATTCGAAATCATAGGCCGCCATAACCTCTCCGCTCCATCCGTGAAACCCCACCCTTCTCCGTCCGCCACGTCACCACTGCCCAGCCGGAGACTCTTCCCCGGCGACGTCGTCCACCGCAATAGCTCGACATCCCTCGTCCACCTCCCTGGATGAGGATCCATTGTCCATCTCATCGTTCAGCCGGTTCAACCGCCCTGTCCTCCACCTCCAAGGAGCTGCTCCATCTCCATAGCGCCGCCTTAACCTGCTCCACCAGAACAATAGCATCCTCATCGACTCCTCGGACAAAACCGAGGCCTACTCGGTGATACATCTCCAACGTATCTATAATTTATGAAGCATTCATGATATTATATTATCTGTTTTGAAGGATTATGGGCTTTATTATACACTTTTATATTACTTTGGGACTAACCTATTAACCGGAGGCCCAACCCATATTGTTGTTTTATTGCCTGTTTCAGTATTTCGAAGAAAAGGAATATCAAACGGAGTCCAAACGGAATGAAACCTTAGATAACGTGATTTTTTGGAAGATTATCATCCTTGAGACTTGGAGTTCACGTCAGAAGATACTTGAGAAGCCCAGGAGATAGGGGGCGCCAACCCCCCCTACTGGGCGCGCCCCCCTGTCTCGTGGACCCCTCGAGCACCCCCCGACCGACTTCTTTCGCCTATATAAGCCTACGTACCCTAAAAACATCCACGGAGAAGATAGATCGGGAGTTCCGCCGCCGCAAGCCTCTGTAGCCACCAAAAACCTCCCGGGAGCCCATTCCGGCACCCTGCCGGAGGGGGAACCCATCACCGGTGGCCATCTTCATCATCCCGGTGCTATCCATGACGAGGAGGGAGTAGTTCACCCTCAGGGCTCAGGGTATGTACCAGTAGCTATGTGTTTGATCTCTCTCTCTCGTGTTCTCTCTCGTGTTCCCTCTACGGCATGATCTTGATGTATCCTGAGCTTTGCTACTATAGTTGGATCTCATGATGTTTCTCCCCCTCTACTCTCTTGTGATGAATTGAGTTTTCCCCTTTGAAGTTATCTTATTAGATTGAGTCTTCTATGAGAACACTTGATGTATGTCTTGCCGTGTTTATCTGTGGTGACAAAGGGATATCATGTGCCACTTGATGTATGTTTTGGTGACCAACTTGCGGGTTCCGCCCATGAACCTATGCATAGGGGTTGGCACACGTTCTTGACTCTCCGGTAGAAACTTTGGGGCACTCTTTGAAGTACTTTGTGTTGGTTGAATAGATGAATTTGAGATTGTGTGATGCATATCGTATAATCATGCCCATGAATACTTGAGGTGACTATGGAGTATCTAGGTCACATTAGGGTTTTGGTTGATTTGTGTCTTAAGGTGTTATTCTAGTACGAACTCTTGAATAGATTGATCCGAAAGAATAACTTTGAGGTGGTTTCGTACCCTACCATAATCTCTTCGTTTGTTCTCCGCTATTAGTGTCTTTGGAGTGACTCTTTGTTGCATGTTGAGGGATTGTTATATGATCTATCTATGTTATTATTGTTTAGAGAACCTAGTAAAAGTATGAACCCTAGGCCTTGTTTCCTATCATTGCAATACCGTTTATGCTCACTTTTATCGCTTGCTACCTTGCTGTTTTTATAATTTCAGATTACAAATACCTTTATCTACCATCCATATTGCACTTGTATCACCATCTCTTCGCCGAACTAGTGCACCTATACAATTTAACATTGTATTGGGTGTGTTGGGGATACAAGAGACCCTTTGCTATTTGGTTGCTGGGTTGTTTGAGAGAGCCCATCTTCATCCTACGCCTCCTACGGATTGATAAACCTTAGGTCATCCACTTGAGGGAAATTTGCTACTGTCCTACCAACCTGTGCACTTGCAGGCCCAACAATGTCTACAAGAAGAAGGTTGTGTAGTAGACATCAAGCTCTTTTCTGGCGTCGTTGCCGGGGAGGCTAGGTAAACGGTACTCACACCCCGTCAACTAAGCTCATTTTTTGGCGAGGTAAGTGCTTGAAGGTATATATTTAGATCTTGCAATCGAATCTTTTTGTTTCTTGTTTTATCACTAGTTTAGTTTATAAACGAAAACTACAAAAAATGGAATTGAGTTTGTCTCATACGCTTCATCTTTTTAATATCTTTCGTGAGAATGATGGAAAGGAAAATTGTGCTCAAGTGCTAGAAGAAGAAATCTATAAAATGTTTTGCATTAGACCTTTGTATGATGAGCATGATTGCAATGTTGTTAGTATGAATTCCTTGAATATCCATGATGCTAATGATATGCAAAGCCACAAGCTTGGGGAAGCTATGTTTGATGAATATTATATTTTTTTGTCCCCCAAGTTTTGATGAGAAAATTTTCTATGATGAAAGCATGCCTCCTATTTATGATGATTATGTTGATAAAAGTGGGTTTGGAAGAGTGTCAACTTTAGGTAGTATTGATCCCACTATTTTGGAGGATGTTGAATCTTATTGTGATGAATATGGAAGTGGATTTGGAAGTGTGTCAACTTTATTTAGTGATGATTCCACTATTTCGGAAGAGGTTCCAATTGATTATGAGAACAAAGTTGCTATCTATGATGATTATTGTGATGACTTGTTTGCTATTAAGAATAATGATAACCATGAAACTTGTCATCATGATGTTGGTTTTCAATTGGATTATGCCTCACATAATAGTTATTTTGTTGAGTTTGCTCCCACTATTATTCATGAGAAGAAATTTGCTTATGTGGAGAGTAGTAAATTTTATATGCTTGTAGATCATGAAAAGAATGCTTTAGGTGCTGGTTATATTGTTGAATTCATTCATGATGCTACTGAAAATTATTATGAGAGAGGAACTTATGCTTGTAGGAATTGCAATAATGTCAAGTTACCTCTCTATGTGCTTCAATTTTTGAACTTATGCTTGTTTTACCTTCCTATGCTAGTTAATTATTGTTCCCATAAGTTGTTTGCTCACAAAATCCCTATGCATAGGAAGTGGGTTAGGCTTAAATGTGCTAGTCATATTCTTCATGATGCTCCCTTTATGTTTCAATTCTTATCTTTTATGTGAGCATCATTGTCATCATCATGCCTAGCTAGAAAGGCATTAAAGAAAAGCGCTTGTTGGGAGACAACCAATATTTACCCTTACTGTTTTTGTGTGTCCACATTATTATGATACTGTAGTAATCATGTTTTATAGCTTTTGTTTCAATAAAGTTCCAAGTAGAACCTTTGGGAAGACTTGGGTGAAGTTTATGTGATCTGCTGTAAAAAACAGAAACTATAGCGCTCACATGAATAGCTTCCATTTTTTACTGGAGAGTGATTTTAGGTTGATTCTTTTTGCAGATGATTAATAGACAAATTCCTCTGGTCCAGAAATTTATTTCATAATTTTTAGGGTTCGATAAGTATACGTTTGATACATATTACTAGAGACAGTTCTGTTTTTTGACAGATTCTATTTTCATTGTGTTGTTTGCTTATTTTGTTGCATCTATGGCTAGTATTAAGTGGTATGAACCATATAGAAGTTGGAATAAAGTAGGTATTACACCAATATAAATAAAGAATGAGTTCATTACAGTACCTTAAAGTGGTTTTATTTTCTTATACTAACGGAGCTTACGAGTTTTGTTTCGAGTTTTGTGTGGTTGAAGTTTTCAAGTTTTGGGTAAAGATTCGATGGACTATGGAAAGGAGTGGCAAGAGCCTAAGCTTGGGGATTCCCAAGGTACCCCAAGGTAATATTCAAGGACAACCAAGAGCCTAAGCTTGGGGATGCTCCGGAAGGCATCCCCTCTTTCGTCTTCGTTCATCGTAACTTTACTTGGAGCTATATTTTTATTCGCCACATGATATGTGTTTTGCTTGGAGCGTCATTTTATCTTGTTAGTATTTGCTTGCTGTTATTTAGTTTAATGTTTTGCATATTTAGTTTGAATAAAAAAAGTAAAGGATAGCCTTTGCCATGCTTATTTTGCTAGTATACATGTTGCTATTTGAAAACAGAAATTTTACCGCTGTTGCAAAAATTCCCTAGAAAAGTCAGAGTGATATAATGTTGAATCTTTTTGCATGATGAGCTCTGATAAATCTTTTACAGCGTAGTATTTTTCTTATAATTTTTGGAGTTAGGGGAGTATTGATACGCTTGCATTCTTTATAGACTGTACTGTTTTGACAGATTGCTGTTATGGTTGCGTTGTTTGCATATGTTTGCTTGTTTAATGATTCTATTTGAGGACATGAGTATTAAATATGCAGAGACATTTAGTATTCAATGTTGAATAATAATATTAGTGATTTGTTACAGTAGAAGATGATATGGTTTTGCATTGGTTTATACTAACCTATCTCACGAGTTCTTGTTGAGTTTGTTGTGGATGAAGCTTTTGATAAAAAGAGAAACCATGATATGAGAGGAATTAAGGAGACACAAAATTTCAAGCTTGGGGATGCCCAAGGCACCCCAAGATAATATTTCAAGAAGTCTCAAGCATCTAAGCTTGGGGATGCCCCGGTAGGCATCCCACCTTTCTTCTTCAACAACTATCGGTTAGTATCGGTTGAGCCTAAGTTTTTGCTTCTTCACATGAGTCGTGCTATCATTGCAATGTCATTTTGTTTTGCTTTGATTGCTGCTTGAATACAATAGCAAGATCTGAAATTCTTTATTGAGAGAGAGTCTTCACATAGTTGCATAATTATTTAGCTACTCATTGATCTTCACTTATATCTTTTTGGAGTAGTTTTTCATTTACTCGTGTGCTTCACTTATATCCTATGAGTAAATGGTTGAATGAGTTGAATGTCATAAATATGAAATTATATATGTTTCATTTGCGTATCCCATGGGGAGTAATGACTTCACATCTAAGAAGTAGAGGTTGTAAATTTATTGATGGTTAGCAAGCATTGTATTAGTCATTTGAACAATTCATGAAAGAATATTGAAGGAAGAGAGATTTCACGAATAAATATACTATCCTAGACATCTTTTATAATTGTGAGCACTCATTATGTATGACATGCTAAAGAGTTGATGTTGGACAAGGAAGACAATGTAATGGGTTATGTTTTCTCGCATCTCAGTTAAAGTATATTGTCATGGATCATTCAAACATGTTGAGCTTGCCTTTCCCCCTCATGCTAGCCAAAAATTTCTAGCACCAAGGACAGATACTACTTGTGCTTCCAAATATCCTTAAACCCAGTTTTTGCCATGAGAGTCCACCATACCTACCTATGGATTGAGTAAGATCCTTCAAGTAAGTTGTCATCGGTGCAAGCAATAAAAATTGCTCTCTAAATATGCATAACTTAATAGTGCGGAGAAAATAAGCTTTGCACGAACTTGTTATGGAAGCAATAAAAGCGACGGATTGCATAAGAAAGGTCCATATACAAGGGGCAATATAAAGTGACGTTCTTTCGCATTAAGATTTTGTGTATCCAACCCTAAAAGCGCATGACAACCTCTGCTTCCCTCTACGAAGGGCCTATCTTTTACTTTATGCAAGAGTCAAGGTGATCTTCACCTTTCCCTTTTTCATTTTACCCTTTGGCAAGCACTTCGGGGTGGGGTGATCCTGATATATATCCAATTGGATGTACGTTAGCATGAACTATTATTGTTGACATCACCCAAAGGTGAATACGTTTGGAGGCAACATTATAAGCCCCAATCTTTCTCTGTGTCTGAATAAAACTTCATAACCACAAGTATTGCGTGAGTGTTAGCAATTGTAGAAGACTATATGATAGTTCAGTATGTGAACTTTGCCAAATCAAAGCTCTGATATAGACTCTTCCTGAAAGTAAGATGAATTGTAATTGTTTGATGACTAAGAATGAAGTTTGCTAGTTTTCAAGAAGGTTTATGGTCTATGCTTTAACATGTGAATTGCTTGTTACTAGTTCGTGAAAAGTTTTATGAGATGAACTACTGTTATGACATATTATCATGCTAGAAAAGGTGATTTAAATTATCATTGATCAAACTTGTGCACCTGCTAGCATTCACACTTCATAAATTCTTTATTTATCATTTACCTACTCGAGGACGAGTAGGAATTAAGCTTGGGGATGCTGATACGTCTCCAACGTATCCATAGTTTATGAAGCATTCATGCTATTATATTATCTGTTTTGAAGGATTATGGGCTTTATTATACACTTTTATATTACTTTTGGGACTAACCTATTAACCGGAGGCCCAACCCATATTGCTGTTTTATTGCCTGTTTCAGTATTTCGAAGAAAACGAATATCAAACGGAGTCCAAATGGAATGAAACCTTCGGCAACATGATTTTCTAGAAGATTATCATCCTGGAGACTTGGAGTTCACGTCAGAAGATACTCGAGGACCCTAGGAGATAGGGGGTGACCCCCCCTACTGGGCGCGCCCCCCTGTCTCGTGGACCCCTCGAGCACCCCCCGACCGACTTATTTTGCCTATATAAGCCTAGGTACCCTACAAAAATCCACGGAGAAGATAGATCGGGAGTTCCGCCGCCACAAGCCTTTGTAGCCACCAAAAAGTTCCCGGGAGCCCGTTCCGGCACCCTGCCGGAGGGGGAACCCATCACCTGTGGCCATCGTCATCATCCCGGCGCTATCCATGACGAGGAGGGAGTAGTTCACCCTCGGGGCTGAGGGTATGTACCAGTAGCTATGTGTTTGATCTCTCTCTCTCTCGTGTTCTCTCTCGTGTTCCCTCTATGGCACGATCTTGATGTATCCCGAGCTTTGCTATTATAGTTGGATCTTATGATGTTTCTCCCCCTCTACTCTCTTGTGATGAATTGAGTTTTCCCCTTTGAAGTTATCTTATCGGAGTGAGTCTTTTATAAGAACACTTGATGTATGTCTTGCCGTGTTTATCTGTGGTGACAATGAGATATCATGTGCCACTTGATGTATGTTTTGGTGACCAACTTGCGGGCACCGCCCATGAACCTATGC
Organism: Triticum dicoccoides; assembly: GCF_002162155.2. Taxonomy (NCBI): domain Eukaryota; kingdom Viridiplantae; phylum Streptophyta; class Magnoliopsida; order Poales; family Poaceae; genus Triticum; species Triticum dicoccoides. Next base: position 600,525,077 of record NC_041381.1, read on the forward strand.
ATAGGGGTTGGCACACATTCTTGACTCTCCGGTAGAAACTTTGGGGCACTCTTTGAAGTACTTTGTGTTGGTTGAATATATGAATTTGATATTGTGTGACGCATATCGTATAATCATGGCCACAGATACTTGAGGTGACAATGGAGTATCTAGGTGACATTAGGGTTTTGGTTGATTTGTGTCTTAAGGTGTTATTGTAGTACGAACTCTTGAATAGATTGATCCGAAAGAATAACTTTGAGGTGGTTTCGTACCCTACCATAATCTCTTCGTTTGTTCTCCGCTATTAGTGTCTTTGGAGTGACTCTTTGTTGCATGTTGAGGGATTGTTATATGATCTATCTATGTTATTATTGTTGAGAGAACCTAGTGAAAGTATTAACCCTAGGCCTTGTTTCCTATCATTGCAATACCGTTTATGCTCACTTTTATCGCTTGCTACCTTGCTGTTTTTATAATTTCAGATTACAAATACCTTTATCTACCATCCATATTGCACTTGTATCACCATCTCTTCGCCTAACTAGTGCACCTATACAATTTACCATTGTATTGGGTGTGTTGGGGACACAAGAGACTCTTTGATATTTTGTTGCAGGGTTGTTTGAGAGAGACCATCTTCATCCTATGCCTCCTACGGATTGATAAACCTTAGGTCATCCACTTGAGGGAAATTTGCTACTGTCCTACAAACCTGTGCACTTGCATGAACATCCTTCCTGTAACAAAGAGTCACAAGCAGAAAATGACAGTAACGGGTCGTAAGTAACCGAATGCTGCAAATGAGCCCAAGAATAAATGGGCCCTGAGAAGGCAGAAAGATAACTTGGGCTGGAAAAGGCCCAGTGGAATAATGGGCCATTAATGGGTATAAAGTGATACACTGTTCATTACGGGCCAGTTTCACCACGGGCCGTTAATTGGCCAAGAGTTACAAAGGGCCTCAAATGGGCCGAAAGAAGTCATGGGCCACACATGGGCCGGAAGTTAAAATGGGCTGGAATCATATTGGACGGCCCAGATGACGCTACTAGGCCTAATTCAGATAGGGCATAACGGGCCCTCGGTTGGCAGGTTGTAAATGGGCTATATGCAAACATGTTGTTAACAGGCTTTTTGTGGGCCAGCCTGGCACCTTTTGACCAATTCAAATGGGCCGCCCTTTTCACACGAATGGGCCTCTGTTCGGCCATGCCACGTGTCGACGTATCATAGGTGCCTCGGGTCCAATGAGTGGATGACATCTGTCCTAATGGTGAGCCGACACGTGTTTCCTCCAGCCAATGATGATTTCACATGTAGAAAATCCCCATTGGCCGGGGCTGTTAACGGGTTATCGGATCCAAAACTGGACTCGATAGCTTAACGATGTTCCATTACGGTGGATGCCATGTGTCGGTCACCCTTGACGAAAGCACTTCTATGACGCGCGATTTATCGTCATGGAAGTGGACACTTCCGTGATGATAATTTTGGTTATGTGATGGAACACTTCTACGACAGCACAGGTATGATTATATTGATTCTGTCCTAAAATCGTCATGGATGTACATGCATGACAGAAAACGTGACCTACTGTGACAAACACGTATCATCACGGAAGTGTTTTTTTGTAGTGAGAAGTCTAGCCTATGAGGTTATGATTGTTGTGGCTAAACCCTAGTAGCCTAAACCCTTCGGTTTATATAGACATCAGAGGGGGCTAGGGTTGTACAAAGTCGGTTACAGAGAAAGGAATCTACATATCTGAATCGCCAAGCTTGCCTTTCACGCAAAGGAGAGTCCCATCCGAACACGGGACGAAATCTTCTATCTTGTATCTTCATAGTCCAACAGTCTGGCCAAAGTATATTGTCCGGCTGTTCGAGGACACCTTAGTCCAGGACTCCCTCAGTGGACGCCTATCCGCCTCGAGCACCTCCATAGGCATGACTCGCGCCCGCGCCCACAACTCTCGTCGCCGGCGGGCCACCTCCTTGCGCCCCCGCGCTGCTCCGCCAAGCCCATGACCCCAACGTCAAGCCTCCCGGCTCGCTCCGGCCAGTCCCACGCCCAGACGCGCCGTCCTCCTGCTCCCTCGAGCGCCTCCCGCAGCTTGCCGCCCCTCAGCTTCGCCTAGTGAACACCTTTGCTCGCCGCGCGGGTCCTCCACTCTGGCCCGTCCACCCCTGCGCGGGCGTCCGCTGCTCCACCAAGCGAGCACCGCAGCTGCCCCATCACACGCACCTCCGCCTCCTCCGCACCAGCTTCCCCACCACCCGGCCTGCCGTCTTCTCACACGCTGAATGCACGGCTCCCGGCCCCGGCCATCCCCGCGCTTGTCCGGCGTCCTTGCCGCTAGTCGGCCTTACCCGCGCCCTCTCATGCCCAGTGGCTCCGGCCTCCCCCTCCACCTTCTTGCGCTCGCGTCCGCCTGCGTGCCATGGCCGGCCCCAGCCCTGCGCGTCCGCCGGCTTTCTGCCCTGCGGTGGCCGGCTCCCGCGCTGGTTGCGTCCTGCTGTCACTCATTGTAGCCGGCTGCAAAAATGGCCGAGATTCAGAGAAAAGAAAAGATTTGGGCCGACTGCTTAAAAAAGTGCATCCGGCTACTCACAGCCGGCTGAAGAGAAGAAGAAAGGGATGTTCGACTGGCATGTCCTCCTGCTTCGCCACTCGGACGGCCCATCGTGACCCGCCCTATACGCGTCACCACATGGTCGGCTATGCCAAGCTGGCTCGGCCGCATCCCGCTCCACCGCCTAGCCGGTCATGCTCGACCGGCTGGCCCCCTTTCGAGCACCCGGAGGCTCGAAGGCTACCCCCAACGGGTGTGCCGGCGTGCTCCGCAAGCGCTGAGCCGCACCGGCTATCTTCGGCAATCTCCGTCTCGCCTACACGAAAACCAATGTGAGCTCCTCACCCGCATACTTTCGCACCACGTGCAAACTCGGATAACCTCGAGCGACACTCGGGGACCACCTCCGCCTTTATTACAGTTGCACTACTGTTTGCCCCAGCGCCAGCCAGTGTTGGCCCGGAGGCTGGCCACTTGGCCTGAGATGTTCATTTCAACAGACGGCTTAGTAGTGTGCACGGTATCAAAGGCTCACTCTTCGTCTCAGCTACAGGCCCCAACGCGGCTGTCAGGCTAGCAAGAGCAAATGTTCGAGGCCACCCACGCGAAAAACATTCGAGGAGAAAATGGTTCGGGTGGCCCGGCCGTCTGCTTTATGAATATCTGCTTGGTCAAATTTGCTCCCAGAGTCTGAGTGTTGCATGCTTCACTCCGCGTCCCACTCTCGGCCACAGACCGTCACAGGGTTGTCCGACTAGCGAGAGCACAAGCCAAAGAGCGGAGGGGACATGAAAAATATTGAATGGGGCTCGGACAAAACCGAATAGGCACCCTCCACATCAAACTTGCAATGCTAAAAGCAAACATTTGATATATATATACGCAAACTAACTTTGTCTTTTGCATGATCATTTCCGTTGGGAACCACCCTCCTCGCCCAGAGGCTCGGAGGCTACACCCAGCGGGTGTGCCGGGTGCGCCAGCATGCCTCGCTGGGAAAGTGCCACGACTGACTACCTCTACTATATCAACTGCAAAACCCCCCCGCCCAACTCTTCGAGTTGCTCGGAGGTTCGGAGGATACACCCAGCGGGTGTGCTGGCGCACCCCCACTAGAAGCAAGCCGCACCGGCTGCAGCCCGTAAAAGGCTGTCATCGGCAACAACAGTCGGTGGACTCCGCGCCCGACGGCATCAGTCGGCGGACCTCGCGTCCGCGCCCAACAGCTTCAATCGGCGGACTCCGCGTCCGCGCCCAACATCATCAGTCGGCGGACCTCGCGTCCGCGTCCGACGGCATCAGTCAGCAGACCTCGCGTCCACGCCCGATGGCATCAGTCAGCGGACCTCACGTCCGTGCCCGATGGCATCAGTGGGCGGACCTTGCGTCCGTGGCCGACAGCATCAGTCGACGGTCTTCGCGTCCGTGCCCGACAGCTTTAGTTGATGGACCCCGCGTCTGTGCCCGACAACTTCAGTCGGCGGACCACGCGTCCACGCCTGATAGCCTCAGTCGGCGGACCCTGCGTCCATGCCCGACAACATCAGCCGGCCGACTCCGCGTTCGCGCCTGACAGGGCCCCGCGCCCATTAGCTGGCGGACTTTGCGTCCGCACCCGGTAGGGCTCCATGATACGTCTCCAGCATATCTATAATTTTTTATTGTTCCATACTATTATATTACCCATTTTGGATGTTTATGGGCTTTACTTTACACTTTTATATCATTTTTGGTACTAACCTACTAACCGGAGGCCCAGCCCGAATTGCTGTTTTATTTTGCCTATTTTAGTGTTTCGGAGAAAAGGAATATCAAACGGAGTCCAAACGGAATGAAACCTTCGGGAGCGGTCTTTTTGGAACAAACGCATTCCAGGAGACTTGGAGTGGACGTCAAGAAGCAGCCTAGGCGGCCACGAGGCAGGAGGGCACGCCCTAGGGGGGTGGGCGCGCCCCCCACCCTCATGGGCCCCTCATGGCTCCCCTAACCTACCTCCTTCGCATATATATACTCCCGTACCCTGAAAACATCCAGGAGCACCACGAAAAACTATTTCCACCGCCGTAACCTTCTGTATCCACGAGATCCCATCTTGGAGCCTTCGCCGGTTCGCCATCCAGGTACGAGGGACTTTTGAGGAGCCTCCTACTGGATTGATACCTTGGTTCTCAAAAACTGAGGGAAATACTTACGCTACTTTGCTGCATCACCCTTTCCTCTTCAAGGGAAAACCAACGCAGTGCTCAAGAGGTAGCAAGAAGGATTTCTAGCGCCATTGCCGGGGAGGTCTTCGCACAAGTCAAGACATACCAAGTACCCATCACAAATCATCTCCCTCGCATTACATTATTTGCCATTTGCCTCTCATTTTCCTCTCCCCCACTTCACCCTTGCCATTTTATTCGCCCTCTCTTTTCCGTTCGCTTCTTTTTCGCTCGCCTCTTGTGTGCTTGTGTGTTGGATTGCTTGTCACGATGGCTCAAGACAATACCAAATTGTGTGACTTTTCCAATACCAATAATAATGATTTCCTTAGCATTTCGATTGCTCCTCTTAATGATACTGAATCTTGTGAAATCAATGCTGCTTTGTTGAATCTTGTTATGAAAGATCAATTCTCCGGCCTTCCTAGTGAAGATACCACTACTCATCTAAACAACTTTGTTGATTTGTGTGATATGAAAAAGAAGAAAGATATGGATAATGATATTGTTAAATTGAAGTTATTTTCATTTTCACTTAGAGATCATGCTAAAACTTGGTTTTCGTCTTTGCCTAAAAATAACATCGATTCATGTAATAAGTGCAAAGATGCTTTTATCTCTAAGTATTTTCCTCCCGCTAAGATCATCTCTCTTAGAAACGATATTATGAATTTTAAGCAACTTGATCATGAGCATGTTGCCCAATCTTGGGAAAGAATGAAATTAATGATTCACAATTTCCCTACTCATGGTTTGAATTTATGGATGATCATACAAAAAATTTATGCCGGATTGAATTTTGCTTCTAGAAATCTTTTAGATTCGGCCGCGGGAGGCACTTTTATGGAAATAACCTTAGGAGAAGCTACTAAACTCCTAGATAATATTATGGTTAATTATTCTCAATGGCACACCTAAAGATCTACTAGTAAAAAAGTTCATGCGATAGAAGAGATTAATGTTTTGAGTGGAAAGATGGATGAACTTATGAAATTATTTGCTACTAAGAGTGCTCCTATTGATCCTAATGATATGCCTTTGTATACTTTGATTTATAATAATAATGAATCTACGGATGTGAATTTTGTTGGTAGGAATAATTTTGGTAACAATGCTTATAGAGGAAACATTAATCCTAGGTCGTTTCCTAGTAATTCCTCTAATAATTATGGTAATTCCTACAAAAATTCTTATGGAAATTATAATAAGATGCCCTTTGATTTCGAGAATAGTGTTAAAGAGTTTATGATCTCTCAAAATAATTTCAATGCTTTGCTTGAAGAAAAATTGCTTAAGTTGATGAATTGGCTAGGAACGTTGATAGACTTTCTCTTGATGTTGATTCTTTGAAACTTAGATCTATTCACCTAAGCATGATGTAACATCCCAAATTTCCAATTTGGAATGTTATACATTAGATCATCATTACATATCATATTTATTGCATTTTTGGCTTGATCCTAGAAATTCTACGCAACTCAAGGACCCGCGGAGAGAGTTGGGGATTTCGTTATTTTCATATATGAGTTTTCTCAGATTTTGAAAATAGGATCGTTTGATTTTAATTATTTTCTCTTCGAATATTTCTTTTATAAAAATAAAAGAGAGGGGATAAAAGGACTTCCCCAAAATAAAGAAATATTGGGGATTTAATATTAAATCAAATAAGATTTTATTCAGAGTTTTATCGCTATTTAATTTGAATTAGGAAAATATGCGTTTTTCAAAATTGCATTAGAGGCTCAAATAAATGTTCACTTTGTCTGCTATATTCTTAGAGACCGGGAAAATTTATTTCAGGCTTTTTGGAGTTTGTTTAGTATTTTTTTGTTTGTTTTTCTGTGCAGATTTTTTTTTAAATGTCCACTGCCTTTCCTGGCCGTGTCCGACCCGGACACTATACCCGGTCGGCCTTATAAGCCGAGGCCGAGGCCCCGCCAGTCCAAGTCACCACCGCCTCGAACCCTTACCCTAGCGCTGTCGCCGTCGTTGCCGCCGCCGCCGCCGGATCCCGTCACCGCCGCCCCGACCGCCGCCGCCCCGCGGCTCGTCGCCGCCATCAACCACCGCCGCCACCCGCCGCCGCCATCCCGCTGAGGTAGCCGCCGGAGCCGTCGCCTCCGGTTTTCTCTAGAATACCACCTGGTTGTTTTTTATTAGATCAGTTTATTTTTTCGGTTTAGTTATTTAGCGAACACCCATTCGTTCGTTCGTTTTAACAAACGGTTTTCACCGTTTAGCCGTGGACAGCGAACGTTTGTTCGTTAGCCTGTTCGTCAGTTTTTCTTTTTCCAGCGATTTCCGTGATTATTTTCGATCGTGATTTCTGCCCTTATTTTCGTTTTAGTTTATCTTTTCGCTCGCTTATCGGAATCAGGCGATTCAAGCGCCTCGAGTTTCGTCTCGAAGCCCTCTTTCTGTTTAAACAACTTAAACAAGATTTTTCTACTATAAATTTGACTTAAGTCCAGATTAGTAAACGAAGCTTGTTTCTTTCGTAGTTGGAGTTGTGTTGCTTCGTTTGATTTGTTTATATTTGCAAACTAGAGTTCTTAAGTTGAAATTTCTAGTTAGATCTCTTATTTGAGTTTTACCCGTGCTTCTAGTTGAGTGCTTATTGTATGCTTGTTTGTTTGCGATAGAGTACCGGGTGTGTGAAGCGTGCTACTATGAGTCTCTAGGTCTCACGGATCATCAGCAAGGCAAGTAACACTTTGATCATACCTCTTTACTACCCAGTTTTATTGCATTAGATCAATCCTCAAACAACTGCATGCTTAGGATCTGATTAACATTTGGGTTTTGGGAAGTAGATGAGGTAGTACCTATTGTCCTGTTTATTATCAAACCTTTGGGAGTTACTTCTACGTTGCTTATATTATTATGCTATGCTTGTAGATGTGGATTGGGTGAGTGTATCCTTGACAGATGTGACTATTTTTATTTAATGGTTAACTTAAGGGCTACTTTAATACACATCTAGATGGATTGAGGCACCTGGGGAACCCAGCGTTGCCTGTTTTTTTGGAAATCCCGGGGTTACCGTGTGATTATCCTATGGACTGCCACCCAGGCTCAAAGGGATCATAAGATTATTCATGCTAGAAACTTCCGTGTGCAGCCACAAGCTATTATGGGCTCTAGCATAGTTGAGAAAGTTACAAGACCTCTTTCAGTGGTGGGCTAGTAGATGTAGGGGAAAGTAGGTGTAACTGTCCACCCAGAGTAAAGAGTTATTGTTTCAGAAAGATTGTGTCTCGTTTCTCTGACCATGGATGTATTCAAGTCTTGTGGGGAAAAGTGCGCAAACCTCTGCAGAGTGTACAAACTAATCATGGTTAGCCGTTTACCCGGTTATGGACATCTTAAGTATCTGGTTCTTGGATTATCATGTTGATCTAATCACTCTAAATTTAATTTGATTGGGTTTAACGATGAAGTTTAATTGGGATTGAGTTGGAGGAACCTTCTCAATGTTTAACAACCACCATGATAGTTAAATAAAATGTATTCGTTTGTTGTAGGGAAAAATTGGCTTTATGCAAAACTGTAACCATAGAGCTTTCCACCAGCCATATATGCATGTAGTGATAGCATTATTTTGTTCATTACTCTTGTGTTACATTGCCAGCATATTCCATGTGCTAACCCGTTTTGGGCTACAACGTTCATGTTGCAGACTTTTCAGACGATGAGTAAGGTGCCTTAGGTCGTGATATTTCACTCAGTGATGCCATTCGAGTTGATGGACTCACTTTATCTTCCAAGCCTTCTGTTGTTATCGATATTAGATGCCCTTAAGCCATATTTATTGTAATAAGTTCTCTTTTCAGACATTCGATGTAATAAGTGTGTGATTGCTACTCTGTTATAAATCCTTCAAGTACTATGTGTGTCAACATTACCTATCCAGGGATGACAATAATGCACAGAGATCAGACTGTTTGAGGTTTGGTCGCTACAAGATGGTATAGAGCGCACGCTGACTGTAGGACACGACCACTAAGCTAAAGCCCTAGATCACTACTCTCTTCTCATTTCTGACTCCTCTCCCTTTTCTACTCTTTAGGATGGCGGATGCAAGTAACAAGTTCACGCAGCCGGATGAAGATACACCTTTTGGACGCCACTTGAAGGAAGTTACTAGATACCTAAACATTGGAATACCAAGCTTCACCGGGACCTACATCGCCACCTTACCAGAAGAGGAGCATTGGATGATTCGAGTTCAAGTTCCAGAAAGGATGAACCGCCAGTCACTGAGCCCATAGAGTTTTCCTTTGATGCACCAACCTGGAGTCTAGGAAAGAGCATGGCAGTCCACATCACCATGGGACTTATTGGAGAAGTTTACCACAAGGATCTCAAGGATACTATCTACCAGATTTGTGGGCGCCGAGATGAGCAATGGGAGATGATCAGCACCAGGAAGGATAGATCCATTGCAGCTTTCATCCAGGAGTTAAACCAGCACATTCGTCGCAAGGAGAACCGGATGTGCGCAGGCATGATAGATCTGAAGAAGGCAATGACCAGGATCACGGAGCTAGAAGAAGAACAGAAGTCTACACGCGATGGATACGAGGAGGAAATGACGATACTCGTGGAGAAGAATGACGATCTGACAAACAAGCTAGGAGTATTCATGGGAGACCCTGCGCCAGGAGGAGAGGATGACATTCCACTTGTCCGGAGAACTACATCATCATCGACGACACCGACTCGGACCTTGATGATAGCGATGATGACTTTGTTGATGAAGTTGGAGAAGATATCATGGAGTCTTCCACCGATCAATTTTTTTAGTCGACCACCATATCAGTAGTACTATTTCCCCATGTATATAGTATAGTCCGAGCACTTTTGTAATGATAGTTAGACCGTTGTATGACCTTGTTTGAATTGATTGGAGTGATATGATTGTGTTTCTCTCATGTGCATATAGGTACTGTTTTCCCTCTAAATCTCATTCTATTATGTTTTCTCGTCTTTTCTAAACCCATCAGATGCCTCTGAGACGCGGCAATGGATTTGCTTTCCCACCGGAGCTCACCCAGTTGATCCAGCAGCAGAATGCATTGATGCAGATACTAGTCCAGAATCAGAATCAGGGGAACAACAACAACAACCCACCACCACCACCACCTATTGATAACTTAGCTTGTTTTCTCAGGCTAAATTCGCCGGTGTTCTCTAGTAGCACCGAGCCGATAGTTGCAGATGATTGGCTCCACAAGATTGGAAGGGAGTTGACCACTGCAGGATGCATAGATGCGGAGAGAGTGCGTTTTGCCGCACATCAGCTTGATGGACCCGCAACATCATGGTGGGACAATTGCACAGCCACTTACCCTGTCGACACCGTCACATGGGACTAGTTTCAGCAAGCTTTTCGCACTGCCCATGTTTCAGCAGGAGCTATGGCCATGAAGAAGTGTGAGTTTCGCAACTTGCTCCAAGGAGGACGCACAGTAGGCCAATATGTGGATGATTTTAGTAAGTCAGCACGTTATGCCCCAAACGATGTTGCTATGGATGCAGCTAAGCAGGAGAAGTTTCTAAAAGGACTGAATGATGAGCTGAGCACTCAGTTGATGGTGGCAACCTTCAACAACTACCAGGAGTTGGTAGATAGAGCGCCCATGATTGAAGGGAAGCACAACAGATTGACAACCGCAAGAGGAAGTATGGACAAGGGAAATACAATTCTAGAGCTCAGCAGAGGCCCTGTTTTACCCCAAACTCGGGAGGACCCCTTCAACATAACCATGGAGGTCACAATCACAATGGAGGGAGTTCGCACAACCATAGTGGCCCCAAGAATGGGAATGGGAATGGAGGAAGCAATGGCCAGAACCGTTCCAACCCAGCAACGCCCACCAAGAAGGATCTAAGTCACATTACTAGCTACAAATGCCATAAGACTGGACATTATGCCAATGAATGTCCTGAAGCTAAGAATGGAAATGGCAATGGAAGCTCTGGGAAGAAGCCCAACCCGTTCAACAGGGGACAAGTGAACCACGCTAACGTGGAGGAGGTTGAAGCACAGCTAGATGCAATAATAACTAAGTTTTTGGTTAAGTCATTTACTGCAATCGTTCTTTTTGATACTGGTGCATCACATTCATACATATCAAGGGGATTTCTAGATAAGTATAAGTTGCCCACCAAGGTTCTTAGAACACATATGTTAGTAAGCTCGCCAGGAGCGGAGCATATGGAAGCCAAGGATGTTTTCAGATGCCATTGACCCTAGGTAGGCATGTTTTCCCCTCAGACCTGATAATTTTGGAGTCGCAACGTTTGGATGTAATTTTGGGTATGGATTGGCTATCGATGTATGGAGGAAACATCGATTGCGCCAGTAAGTCGATTATGCTCACCACCCCAGAAGGAAGGAGGATTAAGTATGTATCTCGGCATGTGCCGAAGAGGACTCAAGTAAATTCCTTATCAGGAGTTGTACAAGAGGAAATACCAGTGGTGAAGGATTTCCCTGACGTATTTCCAGAGGAGTTGCCAGGCATGCCACTGGATAGAGACATTGAGTTTTTGATTGAGCTTTTGTAAGGCACAGGGCCAATATCTAAGAGACCGTATCAAATGCCCGCAAAGGATTTGGAGGAAATTAAGAAGGAGATTAAGGAGTTATTGGATAAAGGCTATATTCGCTCAAGTCCGTCACCTTGGGGATCACTAGTGCTTCTAGTGGAGAAGAAGGATGGATCATTGAGGATGGTTGTTGATTATCGAGGATTGAATGAAGTAACGATCAAGAACAAGTACCCACTGCCAATGATCAATGATTTGTATGACCAGTTACAAGGAGCTAAAGTATTTTCCAAGATCGATCTGCGATCAGGATACCACCAGCTGAAGATTCGAGAGCAGGATATACCTAAGACAACTTTTACCACAAGGTATGGGCTATATGAGTATACCATTATGTCATTTGGTCTGACTAACGCACCTGCCTATTTCATGAACATGATGAACTAGGTGTTTATGGAGTTTCTGGATAAGTTCATCATGGTGTTCATTGATGACATATTAGTCTACTCGAAGAATGAAGAGGAGCATAAGGAGCATTTGCGTTTGGTACTTGGGAAGCTCAGAGAACATCAATTATAAGCCAAGTTCAGCAAGTGTGAGTTTTCGCTGAAGGAAGTTGGATTCCTCAGACATGTTATATCCGGAGAAGGAATAGCAGTAGACCCCACCAAAGTTGTCACTGTGACAAATTGGGAAGCACCCACGTCAGTTGGAGAGACCTGGAGTTTTCTTGGACTCGCAGGATACTACAGGAGGTTCATTGAGAATTTCTCAAAGATTGCAAACACCATGACGGAGTTGTTGAAGAAGGACACCAAGTTCAAATGGACTGAGGAATGTGAGGCCAGTTTTTAGGAGTTGAAGAAACGCTTGGTTACAGCACCAGTGTTGATTCTGCGAGATCAACATAAGGATTATCAAGTGTATTGTGACACTTCTCGTCGAGGACTTGGAGCAATGCTTATGCAGGAGGGAAGAGTTGTTTCTTATGCCTCACGACATCTTAAACCCCATGAGTTAAATTATGCTACACACGATTTGGAGTTAGCAGCCGTGGTGCACACATTGAAGACATGGAGACATTTTCTCATCGGAAACCATTGTGAGGTGTACATGGATCATGAGAGTTTGAAGTATATCTTCACGCAGAAGGAGTTGAATCTCAGGCAAAGGAGATGGTTGGAGCTCATCAAGGATTACGATATGAGATTGCATTATCATCCCGGAAAGGCTAACGTAGTTGCCGATGCATTGAGCCACAAGAGTCATGTCAATACACTCATGACCGGAGAATTAACCTAGGTGTTAGCCGAGGATCTTCGCAAGATATGTTTGGAGATAGTTCTGAGAGGTTATGTAGCAGCATTGGAGATTCAACCTACTTTGATGGATAAGACCAGAGAAGCTCAGAAGACTGACAAAGAGATTGCCGAGATAAAGGAAAGGATGAGCAAAGGAAAAGCTAAGGGATTTTTTTTGGGGGTGAAAAAGCTAAGGGATTTTGTGAGGATGAGCACGATACCTTATGGTTTGAGGACCAAGTATATGTGCCTAAAGATCAGGAGATCAGGAAGTTGATTCTACAGGAGGCTCATGATTCTCCATATTCGATTCACCCAGGAAATACCAAGATGTATCTGGATTTGAAGGACAGTTTCTGGTGGACCGGAATGAAGAAGGATATTGCGGAGTATGTAGCAGTTTGTGATGTATGTCAAAGAGTGAAGGTAGAACATCAGAAGCCAGCAGGATTTCTACAGCCATGGTCGATACCCAAATGGAAGTGTGATAAGCTAGGCATGGATTTTATCATGGGATTGCCCAGGACTCGTTCAGGCTATGACTCGATATGGGTTGTAGTCGATTGTCTGACGAAGGTAGCTCATTTCATCCCAGTGAAGACCACTTACACTAGTGCTAAGTTGGCAAAGATATATATATGACCAGGATCATATGTCTGCATGGAGTTTCGAGGACCACTGTATCAGATAGAGGAACCCAGTTTACCTCAAAGTTCTGGAATCAGTTGCACGAAACTTTGGGTACCAGGCTAGAGTTCAGTACAGCCTTTCATCCACAAACAGATGGACAGACTGAGAGAGTCAATCAGATTCTGGAGGGCATGTTGAGAGCTTGTGTGCTAGATTATGGATCTAGTTGGGACGACAATTTGCCATATGCAGAGTTCCCTTACAACAACAGCTATCAAGCCAGTTTGAAGATGGCCCCTTTCGAAGCTTTATACGGAAGGAGGTGCATGACACCGTTGTTGTGGGATGAGGTTGGAGACCGTCAATTGTTTGGACCAGATTTGATTAAAGAGTCTGAAGAGAAGGTTAAGCTGATTCGCGATAGACTCGAGGTAGCCCAATCCAGGCAGAAGAGCTATGCGGATTCTAAACGCAAGGAGATAGTTTACGAAGTGGGAGACAGAGTTTATCTTCGGGTGCCCCCACTTCGAGGAGTTAAGCGTTTTGGAGTTAAGGGAAAGTTAGCACCACATTTTGTGGGACCATACAAAGTTTTGGAACGTATGGGTGAAGTTACTTACAAGTTGGAATTGCCCGAAGGATTGTCAGGAGTTCATGATGTATTTCACGTTTCCCAGTTTAAGAAGTGCCACGCAGAGATGGCTGATATTCCTCTGACAGATACAGTGCCACTGGAAGCGATTCAATTGGATAGTAATTTTACCTATGAGGAGAAGCCAGTCAAGATTCTCGAGTTTGCCAGCCGAGTCACATGCAGCAAGGTTATCAAGTTCTGTAAAGTTCAGTGGAGCCACCATACCAAATATGAAGCCACCTGGGAACGAGAGGAAGACCTACGGAAGGACCACCCTCACCTATTTTCTAGCCAACCCGAATCTCGAGGGCGAGATTCATCTTAAGAGGGGTAGGTTTGTAACATCCCAAATTTCCAATTTGGAATGTTATACATTAGATCATCATTGCATATCATATTTATTGCATTTTTGGCTTGATCCTAGAAATTCTACGCAAATCAAGGACCCGCGGAGAGAGTTGGGGATTTCGTTATTTTCATATTTGAGTTTTCTCAAATTTTGAAAATAGGATTGTTTGATTTTAATTATTTTCTCTTCGAATATTTCTTTTGTAAAAATAAAACAGAGGGGATAAAATGACTTCCCCAAAATAAAGAAATATTGGGGATTTAATATTAAAATCAAATAAGATTTTATTCGGACTTTTATCGCTATTTTATTTGAATTAGGAAAAATATGCATTTTTCAAAATTGCATTAGAGGCCCAAATCAATGTTCACTTTTTCCGCTATATTTTTAGAGGACGGGGAACACTTATTTCAGGATTTTTGGAGTCCGTTTAGTATTTTTTTTTTGTTTTTCTGCGCAGAATAATTTTTTTTTTTAAATATCCAGCGCCTTACCGGGCCATGTCCAACCCGGACACTATACCCGGTCGGCCTTATAAGCCGAGGCCGAGGCCTCGCCAACCCAAGTCGCCGCCGCCCCGAACCCTAACCCTAGCGCCGCAGACAGCGAACGTTCATTCGTTAGCCTGTTCATCAGTTTTTCTTTTTCCATGGATTTTCCGCGATTATTTTCGATCGCGATTTGTGCCCTGATTTTCGTTTTAGTTTATCTTTTTGCTCGCTTATGGGAATCAGGCGATTCAAGCGCCTCGAGTTTCGTCTCAAAGCCCTCTTTCTGTTTAAACAACTTAAACAAGATTTTGCTACTGTAAAATTTGACTTAAGTCCAGATTAGTAAACGGAGCTTGTTTCTTTCGCAGTTGGAGTTTCGTTGCTTCGTTTGATTTATTTATTTTTGCAAACCAGAGTTCTTAAGTTGAACTTTCTGGTTTGATCTCTTATTTGATTTTTACGCATGTTTCTAGTTGAGTGCTTATTGTATTCTTGTTTGTTTGTGATAGAGTAGCCGGAGTGCGAAGCGTGCTACTATGAGTCTCTAGGTTTCACGGATCATCAGCAAGGCAAGTAACACTTTGATCATAACTCTTTACTACCCAGTTTTATTTCATTAGATTAATCCTCAAACAATTGCATGCTTAGGATCTGATTAACATGTGGGTTTTGGGAAGTAGATGAGGTAGTACCTATTGTCTTATTTATTATCAAACCTTTGGGAGTTACTTTTATGTTGCTTATATTACTATGCTATGCTTGTAGATGTGGGTTGGGTGAGAGTATCCATGACAGATGTGAGTATTGTTATTTAATGGTTAACTTAAGGTGGCTACTTTAATACACATCTGGGTGGATTGAGGCACCTGGGGAACCCAGTGTTTCTTGTTTTTTTGGAAATCTCGGGGTTACCGTGTGATTATCCTATGGACTGCCACCCAGGCTCAAAGGGATCATAAGATTACTTATGCTAGAAACTTCCGTGTGCGTCCACAAGCTATTATGGGCTCTAGCATAGTTGAGCAAGTTGCAAGACCTCTTTCAGTGGTGGGCTAGCAGATGTAGTGGAAAGTAGGTGTAACTGTCCACCCAGAGTAAAGAGTTGTTGTTTCGGAAAGACTGTGTCTCGTTTCTCTGACCATGGATGTATTCGAGTCTTGTGGGGAGAAGTGTGCAAACCTCTGTAGAGTGTACAAACTAATCATGGTTAGTCGTGTCCCCGATTATGGACATCTTGGGTATCTGGTTCTTGGAAGGCATCCTCTCTTTTGTCTTCGTCTATCGGTAACTTTACTTGGAGCTATATTTTTATTCGCCACATGATATGTGTTTTGCTTGGAGCGTCTTGTATGATATGAGTCTTTGCTTCTTAGTTTACCACAATCATCCTTGCTGTACACACCTTTTGGGAGAGACACACTTGATCCGGAGTTTATTAGAATACTCTATGTGCGTCACTTATATCTTTTCAGCTAGATAATTTTTGCTCTAGTGCTTCACTTATATCTTTTAGAGCATGGGGTGGTTTAATTTTAGTAGAAATTGTTTTCACTTATATCATTTTGAGAGTCTTTTAGAACAGCATGGTATTTGCTATGGTTATAAATTTGGTCCTAGAATGATGGGCATCCAAGCTGTGTATAATAAAAACTATCATAGAAAGTGAATTGGATGCTATGATCAATTTGATGCTTGATAATTGTTTTGAGATATGAGGATAGTGATATTAGAGTCATGCTAGTGGAGTAATTATGAATTTGAGGAATACTTGTGTTGAAGTTTGTGATTCCCGTAGCATGCACATATGGTGAACCGCTTTGTGATGAACTTGGAGCATAATTTATTTATTGATTGTCTTCCTTATGAGTGGCGGTCGGGGACGAGCGATGGTCTTTTCCTACCAATCTATCCCCCAAGGAGCATGCGCGTAGTACTTTATTTTCAATGACTTGTAGATTTTTGCAATAAGTATATGAGTTCTTTACGACTAATGTTGAGTCCATGGATTATACGCACTCTCACCCTTCCACCATTGCTAGCCTCCCTTGTGCCCCGCAACTTTCGCCGGTACCATACACCCACCATATACCTTCCTCAAAACAGCCACCATACCTACCTATTATGGAATTTCCGTAGCCATTCCGAGATATATTGCCATGCAACTTTCCACCGTTCATTTATTATGACACGCTCCATCATTGTCATATTGCTCTTTGCATGATCATGTAGTTGACATCATATTTTTGGCAAGGCCACCTTCATAATTTTTCATACATGTCGCTCTTGATTCATTGCATATCTCGGTACACCACCGGAGGCATCCACATAGTCATATTTTGTATTGAGTTGTAACTCTTGAGTTGTAAGTAAATAAAAGTGTGATGATCTTCATTATTAGAGCATTGTCCCAAGTGAGGAAAGGATGATGGAGACTATGATTCCCCCACAAGTCGGGATGAGACTTTGGACTTTAAAAAAATAAAAGAGGCCAAAGAAGCCCATATAAAAAAGAGGCCAAAGAAGCCCACCAAATAAAAAAAGAGAAGAAAAAAATAAAAAAATAAAAAAAGAGAAAAGAGAGAAGGGACAATGCTACTATCTTTTTTTCCACACTTGTGCTTCAAATAGCACCATGATCTTCATGATAGAGAGTCTCCTATGTTGTCACTTTCATATACTAGTGGGAATTTTTCATTATAGAACTTGGCTTGTATATTCCAATGATGGGCTTCCTCAAAATGCTCTAGGTCTTCGTGAGCAAGCAAGTTGGATGCACACCCACTTAGTTTCTTTTGTTGAGCTTTCATACACTTATAGCTCTACTGCATCCGTTGCATGGCAATCCCTACTCACTCACATTGATATCTATTAATGGGCATCTCCATAGCCTATTGATAC
Source organism: Triticum dicoccoides (assembly GCF_002162155.2). Lineage (NCBI taxonomy): Eukaryota > Viridiplantae > Streptophyta > Magnoliopsida > Poales > Poaceae > Triticum > Triticum dicoccoides. The sequence continues at coordinate 600,542,693 of NC_041381.1, forward strand.
GCCTAGTTGATGTGAGACTATCTTCTCCTTTTTTGTCTTCTCCACAACACCATTTTATTCCACATATAGTGCTATGTCCATGGCTCACGCTCATGTATTGCATGAAAATTGAAAAAGTTTGAGAATACTATAGTATGAAACAATTGCTTGGCTTTTCATCGGGGTTGTGCATGATTTAATACTTCGTGTGATGAAGATAGAGCATAGCCAGACTATATGATTTTGTAGGGATAGCTTTCATTAGCCATGTTATTTTGAGAAGACATGATTGCTTTGCTAGTATGCTTGAAGTATTATTACTCTTATGTCAATATGAACTTTTATTTAGAATCATTTGGATTTGAACATTCATGCCAAAATAAAGAATATTACATTGAGAAATATGCTAGGTAGCATTCCACATTAAAAATCCTGTTTTTATCAGTTACCTACTCGAGGACGAGCAGGAATTAAGCTTGGGGATGCTTGATACGTCTCCAACGTATCTATAATTTTTTATTGTTCCATGCTATTATATTACCCATTTTGGATGTTTATGGGGTTTACTTTACACTTTTATATCATTTTTGGGAGTAACCTACTAACCGGAGGCCCAGCCCGAATTGTTGTTTTTTTGCCAATTTCAGTGTTTCGGAGAAAAGGGATATCAAACGGAGTCCAAACGGAATGAAACCTTCAAGAGTGATCTTTTTGAAACAAACGCATTCCAGGAGACTTGGAGTGGACGTCAAGAAGCAGCCGAGGCGACCACAAGGCAGGAGGGCGCGCCATAGGAGGGTGGGTGCGCCCCCCACCCTCGTGGCTCCCCTGACCTACCTCCTTCGCCTATATATACTCCTGTACCCAGAAAACATCTAGGAGCACCACGAAATACTATTTCCACCGCCGCAACCTTCTGTATCCGTGAGATCCCATCTTGGAGCCTTCGCCGGCGCTCCGCCGGAGGGGGAATCGACCACGGAGGGCCTCTACATCATCTCCCAGGCCTCTCCGATGAGTTGTGAGTAGTTTACCACAGACCTTCGGGTCCATAGTTATTAGCTAGATGGCTTCTTCTCTCTCTTTGAATCTCAATACAAAGTTCTCCTTGATCTTCTTGGAGATCTATTTTATGTAACTCTTTTTGCGGTGTGTTTGTCAAGATCCGATGAATTGTGGGTTTCTGATCAAGTTTATCTATAAGAAATAATTGAATCTTCTCTGAATTCTTTTATGTGTGATTGGTTATCTTTGCAAGTCTCTTCGAATTATCAGTTTGGTTTGGCCTACTAGATTGATGTTTCTTGCAATGGGATAAGTGCTTAGCTTTGGGTTCAATCTTGCGGTGTCCTTTCCCAGTGACAGCAGGGGCAGCAAGGCACATATTGTATTGTTGCCATCAAGGATAAAGATATGGGGTTTATATCATATTGCTTGAGTTTATCCCTCTACATCATGTCATCTTTCTTAATGGGTTACTCTGTTCATATGAACTTAATACTCTAGATGCAGGCAGGAGTCGGTCGATGTGAGGAGTCATAGTAGTAGATGCAGAATTGTTTCAATCTACTTGTTGCGGACGTGATGCCTATGTACATGATCATGCCTAGATAATCTCCTAACTATGCCCTTTTCTATCAATTTCTCGATAGTAATTTGTTCACCCATCGTAATACTTATGCTATCTTGAGAGAAGCCACTAGTGAAACCTATGGCCCCCGGGTCTATCTTTTATCATATAAGTTTTCCATCTACTTTTATTTGCAATCTTTACTTTCCAATCTATATCACAAAAATACCAAAACTATTTGTCTTATCTTATTATGTCTATCAGATCTCACTTTCGCAAATTTCCGTGAAGGGATTGACAACCCCTTTATCACGTAGGTTGCGAGGTTCTTGTTTGTTTTTGTAGGTACGAGGGACTTTTGAGGAGCCTCCTATTGGATTGATACCTTGGTTCTCAAAAATTGAGGGAAATACGTACGCTACTTTGCTGCATCACCCTTTCCTCTTCAAGGGAAAACCAACACAGTGCTCAAGGGGTAGCACCCTGCGCCGACTGTCAGTGTGAAAACCCACGGATCTCGAGTAGGGGGTCTCGAACTATGCGTCTAAGGATAATGGTAACAGGAGGTGGGGGACACGATGTTTACCCAGGTTCGGGCCCTCTCTATGGAGGTAATACCCTACTTCCTGCTTGATTGATCTTGATGAATATGAGTATTACAAGAGTCAATCTACCACGAGGTCGTAATGGCTAAAACCCTAGAAGTCTAGCATGTATGATTATAATTGCCTCTACGGACTAAGCCATCCGGTTTATATAGACACCGGAGGGGGCTAGGGTTGTACAAAGTTGGTTACAAAGAAAGGAATCTACATATCCGAACACCAAGCTTGCCTTCCATGCCATGGAGAGTCCCATCCGGACACTGGACGAAGTCTTCTGTCTTGTATCTTCATAGCCCATCAGTCCGGCCCATGCTACGTAGTCCGGCCGTCCAAGGACCCCTTAATCTAGGATTCCCTCAGTAGCCCCTGAACCAGGCTTCAATGACGAGGTGTCTGACGCGCAGATTGTCTTCGACATTGCAAGGCGGGTTCCTCTTGCGAATACTCCAAAATAGTCCTCGAAGACAAGAATCGTGTTTGGCTCTGCAAAACAAATTCCACACACAACCGCAGAGAGTATAATATTTCACGAGTCCTATCCGCTGACAACTTTCTATAGCGTGACGTCATGTCGCCGCCCGGCCATTATTTTAAACTGGATTTAGCCTGCCGCTCCATATTTTGAGATGCGGTTTCATTAGCACGTCTTGTCAAAGCAGAGATCGTGTCCCCTTATTGCGGGATTCTCATCAACATGGGCATGGGTAACCCAACCATTCCGTTGGCATGATTCCTTTGGAATAGACAGGTTTTAAGGCCTAGGAGGGGGCGTTTGATATTCATCGCCTTTATAAAGGGGCTAGGACCCGTCTTCTCTCCCTTATGCCAATCCTTTCCTCAACCCCTCCCACTTTGATTTCTAGCACCCAAGGTTCAATTTAATCGCTTCGCGCTTCCTAGTCATGTCCGGACCCAGCCCTCAAGGCTGGTGGGTGGCTTCCTCTGTCACAGAGGAGGATATCGCGAAGCTCCGGGAGGAAAGATACCTGACCGCGGAAATCCCCCATAGGCTTCCTACTCAAGAGCAGGTTATTCCTACTCCCAGATCCGGTGAGAGGGTCGTATTCATATCCCACTTCCTCCGAGGGCTAGGATTCTCTCTTCATCCCTTCATTCGAGGGCTCATGTTTTATTACGGGCTGGATTTTCATGATCTAGCTCCAGACTCCATTCTTCACGTCTCGGCATTCATCATCACGTGTGAGGCCTTCCTCTGTATTCGCCCACACTTCGGCTTGTGGCTCAAGACCTTTAATGTGAAGCTAAAGGTAGTCGACGGGGAACAAGTGGAGTACGGTGGTGCTGTAGTGAGCAAACTCACCAATACTCCTTGGCCAAAGGGCTCCTTCACAGAAACTTCTGATCTATGGCAGCGGAAGTGGTTTTACATCACTGAACCCCGTGGTACCAAGTGGGTAGCTACACCTGCATTCTGATCTGGCCCTCCACTACAACTTGCATCATGGATTAACAAGGGGCTAGAATGGGGATCAATTGATGAAGTGTGGACGCTGCAAAGCCGCATTCGGAGCCTCATTGAAAAGGATACCGGTCTTATCAATGTAATCTAAGTAATGCTAGTCCGTCGGGTCCTACCGTGCCAGCGACGGCCTCTCAACATGTGGGAGTTCAATCCAGAAGGACCACAAACTCTTCAGCAGTTCTCCGGCATGATGCTCGGAGGAATTTAGAAACTATTCTTCAGGACACGGAAACAGTGGCCGGACACTACAGAGGACATCGGCCTTGACTGCAACCATCCGGATACCTCGGTAAGCACTCGACTCCCGAACATAGCTTAGTTATATTTCTCATAGCAATATACTGAGAAACCATACTCGGCCAGGGCTGGATAAAGATGGCGGAGAGAATTCGGTGTTCGGCCCCTCTTCCCGAAGACTCAGCTGATCCAGTGTTAACAAGGATGCTGGCTCCGGCACCATATCAAGTGCCGGCGAGGTAAGACAAAGAGGAGAGTAAAAAGTCCCAGGGTGGACTCCATTCTAGAGGTACACCAGACACCTCATCTGGGGAGATTGGGACTCCCTCTTCCGAAGATGAAAGGGAAGGAGAAGCTAACATCCCTTCTCCTCATGGGAAGAAGAGGACCGCTTCCGAAGACTTGAAGATAAAGGCTTCTAAGCGAGGGAAGATATCCTTGTCAGGGGGTTCTGGTTCGGGAGGCGACATTGTCACGCAGTCCCTCTGTAAGGACAGGCCCTTGGCTGAATCATAAGTGAACAAGGGTGTTTTAAACATATCCCGTCCTTTCTTAGCTGTAAGGGTAATATTTAAAATATATGTTTGTAGTCCGGCATGCAGCCTTCCTCATCAGACCTCCTCTTCGAGGGATCTTCTTCCGGAGATGATGGAGAGAAAGATGCCTCCACAGATCTCCCCGCCCAATAGGGCAGACAACACCGAGGTGTCATCCCGGATGATCTCTCCCGATCAACAAGAGGTGCAAGGGACAATGAAGACTAGGCCCGAAGGTGATACTTCGACCGTCCAGGGTCCGGGGCATGCGGCCCCTACGGGGACCAACAATAAAGGCCTCGGACTATCCGATTTACAGCCAGAGATGACTCTAAGGTCGAGCAAATGTACTCCTTTGAAGGGAGTCCGTACCCCTTCAGCTGCTCCGGAGGCGCCAGATACATTGATGGACACATTGCGGCATGCGCCCGTCTTAGAGGAACATCGTACCTTGATGGGTATAGAGGTTGAGAGGGTTCTGTCCGCAAAAGGCGGATTGAATAAAGCCTTTACGGGCCTGCTAAGAGGCTTCGAGGTACGTAATGTAATATTTTCAATTGTGCTATAAATGAAAAATGCGCCTGTGTATGTATAGTAGCCCCTGAGACTCTGGTTGGCGTCCAAAGGGAGGCAATCATAGGATCAAGAAAGATATGCCCAGGTAATAATCTGACTAATTGGAACACAGGTTGTTACATCCCTGGCGACTGCTCAAGCTACAAAGATAGCAGACTTGAAGCAGAAACTTGATGTGGCGGATGATGAAATCACGCTTATTAACAGGCGGCTCGATGAGGCGCAAGGTATGTCTTTGGGGTAGTCAGTATATGCAAGTACTATAATATGAGCATGATGCTGAGAATTGTATACTAAGCTATGCATAGCTGCAGATAGTGCCGCCGCAGTTGAGACCCTTCGGGCTGAGCTTGCCCGGGCCAAGGAGCAAGCTAGGGTGAGTAATGCGGCTACCGCAAAGGCAACTGCTAAATTAAAGGCTGAACAGGCTGCTCGGCGCCAGTGCGAGGAGAGAATATCTACTATGGCGCTTGAGCTAAAGGATGCCACTAGCTGATGCGAATTTCTTGAAAAAGATAACAAAACCAGAGTGGCTGATCTTGACAAGGCCTTACAAGAGGCGAGGGAAGCACGGTCCGAGTCTAGAGCGGCTCGGGAGGAGATCTGACAAGCTGGGGAGATCGTGGCTGGTAAGCCCTTCTTATTACAAATGAAATTTAGTGATCCAAAGTATGCCCCGCTTAATCAAATGTGGAGTTCTCCAGATGCATTTTTGGATTTGCCGAAGAGTGTGTCCGATGTGACACGGTTTTTCGAAGCGCGAGAAGGACATGCAAGAGAAAGCTTTTCTGGTCACAATTCAGCATGCCAAAGCGTCTGTTGTTGCTGAACAAACAGATGGCCCAGTGGGCCGAGCTCCACAAGATATCCGGATCTGCCATGAAGGATGTCGTGGTCCGGCTGTGGCCGACGGAGCCAATTCCAAATAGTTATTTCGGTTTGGTGCAGCGACTTGTTGATGCAGTGTCGCGTATCGACGCTGTTAAGCGGTCAATATGCATAGAAGGTGCATGGATGGCCTTTGCCTGTGTTAAGACGTACTGGGAAAAGATGAAGGCCACCGACATTGCCGTGAAAAGTTGACCTGAGGGCAAGGACCATCACACGCCAGAGCATTATTTTGAGGATGTCCTAGAGGGCACCCGCTTGATAGAGGGTCAGTACTCGAAAGATATCATGTTCGAGTGAGATGTACCGAAATTGTAAAAACAATGTTATGATATATTAAGGCTAAGTTTTATACTTTTTGCCGAAAAAGTTTTTGGTGCCTCCTGTGCGGCTATTTTTTGTATAATCTAAAAGTTTGCCAGTTGTCGGCTTTGGCCCCCTCGCATATAGTGCGGGGGTGTTCGGAAAAGCAATTGATCAATCTTGACCCAACGTCTTGGTCCATTAAGGAGGTGTCAATGCGGCAAGCCAGGCAATCAGACTATAGGGCTTTAACACTTTCACTTAGCCATAGGAGTTTTATGGTGGGTCTATGATATAGCCCCTGGTATGTACGCGGTTATCCTAATATGGCATGTTTACATACGTTGTCGGTGTCAAAACCTGCGGATCTCGGGTAGGGGGTCCCGAACTGTGCGTCTAAGGCTAATGGTAGCAGGAGACTGGGGACACGATGTTTTCCCAGGTTCAGGCCATCTCGATGGAGGTAATACCCTACTTCCTGCTTGATTGATCTTGATGATATGAGTATTACACGAGTTGATCTACCCCGAGATCGTAGAGGCTAAACCCTAGAAGCTAGCCTATGGTATGATTGTTGTTGTGTCCTACGGACTAAACCCTCCGGTTCATATAGACACCGGAGGGGGCTAGGGTTACACAGAGTCGGTTTACAGGGAAGGAGATCTATCATCCGGATCGCCAAGCTTGCCTTCCACGCAAAGGAGAGTCCCATCCGGACACGGGACAAAGTCTTCAATCTTGTATCTTCATAGTCCAATAGTTCGGCCAAAGTATATCGTCCGGCTGTCCGGATACCCCCTTATCCAGGACTCCCTCGGTAGCCCCCGAACTAGGCTTCAATGACGATGAGTCCGGCGCGCAGATTGTCTTCGGCATTGCAAGTCGGGTTCTTCTCCAAATCTGGCGTGTCCGTCGTAGCAAAAAGTGTCCGGCCTCCCATCAATGTTGTACCCCTCGGCTTCTGTGTTTCAATAAAGGCCACCTCCATGTGTTGAACGAAGATGAGGGGCCGGGGCATTTTTATATTTGCCACCCTAATCCTGTAAGCGAGCCGTCTATTTTAAGAGACGGGGATCCTCAGATCCAAACCACACCATCTTATCCCGAGTGAGCATCCCATAGAGCGCGTCCGGAAAAGACCATCCCATCATGACCGGTCACTATAGCTCTTCCTCTTGCTCCCTTAGCTCGAAACCAGGGGATTGGGAGAAGTGTTCCGTCCCTCACAGCCGCCTACTAGAGCTGCAGACCCAAGGGTTCCTTCCGCCCGCATACATGGTCCCTGTCCGATCCGGAATGACCACCTATAATGGCGGGGAGCAAGCGGAGAGATTTCCTAACCCATCTCGGGGGAGCGGGTATGCCTTATCCCATATCTGCTAAGAGGAGTCGGGTTTCCAATCCACCCATTCCTCCGTGGGCTCCTGGAGTTCTATGGCCTCCAGTTGCATAATTTTACCCCCGCCTCCATTCTGCACATCGCGGGTTATGTTGCTGTAGGATCTTGAGAAGTATGTCTAGAGGGGGGTGATTAGACTACTTGACCAATTAAAAACTATGCCTTTTCCCAATTTTAGTCTTTGGTAGATTTTAGCTATCTTAGCACAAGAAGCAATCCTCACACAATTCAAGCAAGCATGCAAAGAATATATGAGCAGCGGAAAGTAAAGCATGCAACTTGCAAGAATGTAAAGGGAAGGGTTTGGAGAGTTCAAACGCAATTTGGAGACACGGTGATTTTTGAGCCGTGGTTCCGATAGGTGGTGCTATCGTACATCCACGTTGATGGAGACTTCAACCCACGAAGGGTAAGGGTTGCACGAGTCCACGGAGGGCTCCACCCATGAAGGGTCCACGAAGAAGCAACCTTGTCTATCCCACCATGGCCGTCGCCCACGAATTACTTGCCTCACTAGAGGTAGATCTTCACGAAGTAGGCGATCTCCTTGCCCTTACAAACTCCTTGGTTCAACTCGACAATCTTATCGGAGGCTCCCAAGTGACACCTAGACAAACTAGGAGACACTACTCTCCAACAAGTAACAAATGGTGTGTTGATGATGAACTCCTTGCTCTTGTGCTTCAAATGATAGTCTCCCCAACACTCAACTCTCTCTCACAGGATTTGGATCTGGTGGAAAGAAGGTTTGAGTGGAAAGCAACTTGGGGAAGGCTAGAGATCAAGAATCATATGGTAGGAATGGAATATCTTGGCCTCAACACATGAGTAGGTAGTTCTCTCTCAGAAATGGTAAGTTGGAAGTGTAGGTTTGTTCTGATGGCTCTCTCCATGAATGACAAGGAGGTGGAGGGGTATATATAGCCTCCACACAAAATCTAACCGTTACACACAATTTACAAATCTCGGTGGGACCGAATCAACACACTTGGTCGGACCGATTCAATAAACAATGTGACCGTTAGGGTTTTTGGTGGGACCGACATGCAACTCGGTTGGACCGATATGGTTAGGGTTAGGGCATACGTAATCTTGTTGAGACCGATTACACAAACTCGGTGAGAGCGATTTTTGTAATAAGCTAACCAGAGAGTTGGTCAGGCAAACTCAGTGGGACCGATTACTCAAACTCGGTGGGACCGATTTGGGTAATAAGTTAACCAAAGAGTTTGCATTGTAATCTCGGTAGTACCGATTTCTCAAACTTGGTAAGACCGATTTTGATAATGGACATACACAGAGAGATTACAATCCCATCTCGGTGAGACCCAGATCCCTATCGGTGAGACCGATTTGCCTAGGGTTTGTGGCAGTGGCTATGACATCTGAACTCAGTGTCGCCGGATAGAAAGAATCGGTGGGGCCTAGTTTGACTTTAGGTTTAGGTCATATGTGGATGTGAGAAAGTAGTTGAGGGTTTTTGGAGCACATCACTAAGCACTGTGGAGCAAGAAACTCATTAAGCAACACCTCATCCCTTCTTGATAGTGTTGGCTTTTCCTATAGACTCAATGTGATCTTGGATCACTAAAACATAAAATGCAGATTCTTGACCTTGAAGCTTGAGGCAATCCTTTGTCCTTAGCATCTTGAAGGGGTTCCACATCCTTTAGTCCATGCCACTCCATTGTTGAACTTATCTGAAACATACTATATAAAAGTGTTAGTCCAACAAGAGATATGTTGACATTAATTACCAAATCCACCCAGGGAGCACTTGTGCTTTCAGTTGCCCTCTGCGAGCTGTTCCTGGGCTGTGAAGCTCATTTCGAGATATGGAAGAGGTTATTTTGCCTCGTCCCCCGCAACCAGGAAGGATCCATATATCAAGTGGGCGGAGCCGAAATATGGCACATCACCCAGTCCGGATACCTGTCCGGTACTCCAAAGAAGGCGCCCGAAAACTGGCCTTCAGAGTGGTTTTATGTTGACGACGTTCCCCTGCTGGACCTAGTCCGGACAGGCCTCCCTGAGTTTACCAATACTCCACTGAAGAAACGCCAAAGTTGGCACCCCCGGAGCCCCCGGGAAGAAGATAACAGAGAAGTCCTCTATCCGTTGAGCAGGATAAAAACCCTGGCCAAATCAGGACTGACAATAACCGAAGTTATGTCAATATGCATAATGCGGGGAGTGCAGCCACTTCAATATAGGGGGAAACCCATGTGGCACTTCAATGGAGAAGACAACGCCTCCCGCTGCGGTCGAAAAGGTCCGGACTCCGCCATCGCTCTGGCGAGAATATTGTCCAATTTGTCTAAAGGAGAAGAAGAGGAGTTCCTCCGCGTTAAACCGCGGGATGGATTTTCCATGTACAACCCCCGGAGTTGGGTAAGCTGTCATCCTTTACTCAACTCTATCCATTTCTGCCTCCTTTATCATAATGATTTACCCTGCTGTTCCAAAGCAGTAACTAAGAAAGGCCGTGAAAGAGTTCAGCAGCCCATCTCCGCAGCCAGAGGATCCCGGTCGGGCTCTCGACCCTGGACTTGAAGAAGATCTGGACATATCCGTTGATTTTGTCAACAGGACATTCTACCAGGCAAGCAGTGGCGGCTCTTTAGTGGCCATCATCGCGGATTATCCCGGACTGCTTCCTGTGTCACATGTAAGTAAAGTTAGGGTTTTAACTTCCGAAAAGGAGTCCTTTGTTATGCCACACCTTATGCACATGTGTTGTGTCTTTATAAAAACGGTCATCAGGACGCCGCGCGGAACCCGTGGGGGCTCCTCAGCAAAGGGCGTCTGGGCAAGAAGGTTAAAAAGGAAGGCCGTTAGGGCTGAGACGCCGGCGCAAAGGTACGATTTAAACTTGCCCCGTGATTATTTCTGCTGAGATATGACAATCTTAACTATGTCCTGGCAGAAAGAGTAGTCGCCGAACTATATTCGGAGATCCTGCCGGCCACGCCTCAAGTAGCTGGATTCCTGAACCGGCCTCACGAATGGATGCTGATGTGGGGACAACGCCGAACTGTCTTCATGCAGAGGATATGGATAGGCTTTCCGCCACAAATTCTGAAGTGGAGAGCACCATGAATCACCGGCGCCGATGGGCCGTACTTCGCGGTGGTATTTTTTCCGAAGGGGCGTTTAATGCCTTCAATTCCGGACACGCATATATTCGCGCTGCTCAAGATGGACTTGCCAGAGCAACGGACCAGTATGTGAAGGATATATGGGTAAGAAAAATTTATAAGGATGTGTAGCAGTAGCCCCTGAGACTTGAAACAGTTGGCACAACTGAATTAAGGATCATTGTGTGCATAGGTTCTTATTGAGAAGAATACCCATTTATCTCAAGAGCTGGAGGAATGTAAGACCCAGCTGAAGGCCACTGCTGCAGCACAGGAGGATTCCAAAAAGGCCTCTTCTGGTAATACTTTCCTTCATAAAGGGATATGCAGGAATGGGTACAATGGTTATTAATTCGGCATGGTTTATGAATCTAATAAAATATTCTGCAGACAATCCCGGAGAAAATCTGAAGACTGAGGAAGATAATGAGCCACATCTGCGGAGTCAGCTGAAGGCACGGGAGCGCGTGTTGACATAGACTATTCGAGAGAAAAATAGGCTCCAAGATGCCAATATCCGACTAAACGTCGAACTGGCAGATGTGCAGGCTCAGCTTGCGAACTCCGTGAAGGAGAACAGGAGGCTTCAACGCGGCATTTCTAGTAAGTGCGAGCTGCGAAACAGTTCAGCGAGGAAGCGAACTAACAGAGTTGTGTCTGCAGGTATGCTGACTGGCCATCCTGCAGAGGAGATGCCCGGATCCTCAGGTGATTTGCTGCGGGAGCTGTCACAACTGCACAAGCGAGCTCGGCAGGTGATGCAGGGTATTGCCCAAGCCTTGTGGCCGTCTTCTTCTGTGCCGGGAGGCATGAGAGAGCTTGTAAAGATGCTCAAAGGAGCACCGCGGAGCTTCCGTTTATGGAAGATATCATCTTGCCAACAAGGTGCGAGGGAAGCTTGGGCCATGGTGAAGACGCAATACGCCAAGGCTGACCCAAACCATATGGCCGAAGTCGGACCGGTGGGGTCAGATGGGCAAGAAATACCCGTTAGTCTGGTATATGACCAAGTAGCGTTAGCCGCAAGGTATTCCCAACAGGATTGTAGACTAGACAGCCTGTTGGATGGTATAGAAGAAGAGTATAGCCAGTCCAAGTGACTATGTAATTAAATGGACCTATGTAGTCCCTAGCCGGATTGAAAATCATTTGTCGTGGCGGACCGTTTCGCTTCAGCCCCCGGACCCGACAGTCCGGGGTGTATCTGAATACCCTCGCAATTATAAACCGGGGTATGCATGGAAACCAGGCGTAGAGGTCATAAGTGCATGAACAGACAAATACCCAACTAGTTATGTTATATTACATGGATAGTAAGAAACATCTTCCAGCAAGAATAGTTCCGATAGGGGTTCCTTTCACTGGGTACGCATGCATCGATGTGCATGTCCAAACTGCGAATAGAAACGCAGGAAACAAAACATCTGGGGATTTACGTTGTAATGAACGAGAACGTCTTTTGTTCACCGACCGAATATTCCCTTAAGAACGCTAGATTTCGGCTTCACCCAGTCTGAGGTACACATCTGGCTCAATCGGCAGTAACAATCGCAGAGCTGCTCCTCTTATGCCCTAGCCAAATTAACGGGAACGTAGGGCATAAACACAAGAGCCAGGCAACCCAGCATGGCCAAAACTTAAGTCATATTGATGCATATAATGGTGAAGAAAAGGCACATATGGGAAGAAAAACGCATATGTGGCTGGCAAGAAGCCATAAAGTTAGTTATATTTATCTTCCGAATAGGAAGCCCCCAGGTATACTGTGCACGCATAGTGCGGCCGGAGCGATCAGGGCATCCATACAGTTTGCAAGGCTGTATGCAAAAAGGGAAAAGACGGCGAGAAAGGAGGAAAGAGAACATAATCAAAGAAGCGGAGGTAAGGAGACGAACACTAAGTTCGGCACTAGGCGTAGAATCTTTGGAGTCTGGCCGCGTTCCATGGGTTCGGCTCGAGTCTGTTATCAGATGCACTACGCAGACGGTACGCTCCTCCGGTGAGAACTTTAATAATGATGAAGGGACCCTCCCACTTGGTTTTGAGCTTGTCCTTCTTCTTCTCGGGGAGGCATAGAACTAGTTCGCCAATGTTATAAGTTTTGGCACGTACTTCTCTGCTTTGACACCTTCGAGCCTGTTGCTGATATAGTGCGGAACGGGCTTTTGCAACGTCACGCTCCTCCTCCAAAGCATCTAAGTTGTCCTGCTGATCTAACTCGGCTTCCTTCTCTTCGTACATGCGCACGCGAGGTGAGTCATGGATTATGTCGCAGGGTAGTACTGCTTCTGCATCGTACACCATAAAAAATGGTGTGTATTTGATGGTACGATTCGGCATGGTCTGCGGCCCCCAGAGTAAGGAGCCGAGCTCCTCAACCCAATGTGTGTCTGATTCCTTCAAGGATCGCACTAGTTTGGGTTTGATGCCTCTCATGATGAGACCATTTGCACGTTCGACTTGACCGTTTGTTTGGGGTGATAAACAGAGGCGTAGTCGAGCTTGATGCCCATTTTGCCGCACCAAGTTTTCACCTCATCAGCTGTAAAATTCGAGCCATTGTCAGTGATGATGTTGTGGGGGACACCGTAACGGTGTACAACCCCTGATATGAAGTCTATCACTGGTCCGGATTCGGCCGTTTTAACTGGTTTGGCTTCTCTCCATTTGGTGAACTTGTCCACCATGACCAATAAATATTTTTTCTTATGGCTTCCCCCTTGAAGGGGTCCCACCATGTCCAGCCCCCAGACCACGAAGGGACAAGTTATGGGGATTGTTTGGAGAGTGGTAGGGGGCATATGGCTGTGATTGGCAAATAGTTGGCAACCAACACAATGTTGAACAAGGTCCTGTGCATCTGCCCGGGCTGTCGGCCAGTAGAAACCTATCCGAAAGGCCTTGCTTACAAGTGCCCAGGCTGCAGCATGGTGCCCGCCGAGTCCGGCATGGATTTCGGCTAAGAGTTGCCGCCCTTCCTCCTCGGAGATGCATCGTTGGAGCACTCCGGTGGTGCTCTTCTTGTAGAGCTCTCCTTCATGGACCTTGTAGGCCTTGGAGCGTCGCACAATACAATGTGCCTCATTTTTGTCTTCAGGGAGCTCTTGCCTATTTAGGTAGGCCAAGAAGGGCTCGGTCCACGGGGCGATGACAACCATGATTTCGTGGGCCGAAGGTGTTATTTCGGTGGCAGAGCCTCCGATTATGTCACATGGTTCAGAATCTGGGGTTGTGTTCAGAGCCAGACTAATATTGCTGGACTCCCCTTCCCATACCACGGACGGCTTGAACAGCCTTTCCAAGAAGATATTAGGTGGGACAGGGTCGCGTTTAGCGCTGATGCAGGCGAGGATATCGGCCCCTTGATTATTTTCTCTCACCACATGGTGGAATTCGAGCCCCTCGAACCGAGCTGACATTTTAAGGACGGCATTGCGATAAGCCGCCATTTTCGGATCCTTGGCATCAAAGTCTCCATTATCTGAGATATTGCAAGGTTCGAGTCCCCACGCACTTCGAGGCATTGGATGCCCATGGAGACTACCATCCGAAGACCATGCAACAGAGCCTCGTATTCGGCTGCATTGTTGGAGTCTGTGTATAATATTTGGAGTATGTATTGGATCGTGTCTCTGGTGGGGGATGTCAAGACAACACCCGCTCCCAATCCAGCCAACATTTTAGAGCCGTCGAAATGCATGCTCCAATTTGAGTAGGCGTCGTACTCTTTAGGGAGTTCGGCTTCTGTCCATTCGGCGACGAAGTCAGCTAGCACTTGCGACTTAATGGCCCACCGTGGTTTGTATGTTATGTCGAACGGAAGGAGCTCAATAGCCCATTTAGCAATTTGGCCTGTTGCGTCGCGTTTATTTATTATGTCATTGAGGGGTACTTCAGAGGCAACCGTGATCGAACACTCTTGAAAGTAGTGTCATAGTTTCCGGGATGCCATGAAGACTGCGTATGCTATCTTTTGATAGTGTGGGTACCGAGATTTGCATGGAGTGAGGACAGTGGACACGTAATATACCGGATTTTGGAGCGGGAATTTGTGTCCGTCTGCTTCTCGTTCGACGACGAGCACTGCGCTTACAACTTGGTTTGTTGTGGCTATGTATAATAGCATGGGCTCGCCAGTATTTGGTGCGGTCAGGACTGGGTTTGTGGCCAAGAGTGCCTTTATTTCTTCCAATCCGACCGTGGTCGCATCCGTCCACTCGAAGTGTTCGGTGCATCGAAGAAGGCGATAAAGAGGCAGTGCCTTTTCTCCTAAGCGGGAGATAAAGCGTCTTAAGGTAGCCACACATCCAGTTAGTTTCTGGATCTGCTTGAGGTCTGTTGGGATAGCCAACTGTGACAGAGCTCGGATTTTTGCCGGATTTGCTTCAATTCCTCTATTGCAAATGATGAAGCCGAGCAATTTCCTGGAGGGTACACCGAAGACACATTTCTCCGGGTTGAGCTTGATGTCATATGTTCGGAGATTATCGAACGTAAGCCTCAAGTCATCTATTAAAGTTTCAACATGTCTTGTTTTGATGACCACGTCATCTACATAGGCCTCTACTGTCTTGCCGATCTATTTTTCCAGGCATGTCTAAATCATGCGTTGATAGGTTGCGCCGGCGTTTTTGAGCCCGAAAGGCATGGTGTTGAAACAGAAGGGGTCGTATGGCGTAATGAAGGCCGTTGCAGCCTGGTCAGACTCCGCCATCTTGATTTGATGGTATCCAGAGTATGCGTCAAGGAAACACAATGAGTCGTGTCCTGCAGTGGGTCGATGATTTGATCAATGCGGGGGAGTGGGAAGGGATCCTTAGGGCAATCCTTATTGAGGTCCTTGAAATCGACACATAGTCGCCAGGATTTGTCCTTCTTTGGTACCATTACCAAGTTTGCTAGACACTCTGGATGTTTGATGTCTCTGATGAATCCGGCCTCGAGTATCTTGGCTAGCTCTTCTCCCATGGCTTGCCGCTTAGGCTCTGAGAAGCGCCTAAGAGTCTGCTTGACTGGCTTGTATCCTTTCAGTATATTGAGGTTGTGTTCGGCCAGCCTGCGTGGGATGCCCGGCATGTCTGAAGGGTGCCAGGTGAAGATATCCCAATTCGCGCGCAGGAAATCTCGCAGTGCGGCGTCTATTGTGGGGTTCAACTGTGTCCCAATGGAAGTTGTCTTTGTAGGGTCCATTGGGTGGACCTGGAATTTGACTATCTCGTCTGCGGGTTTGAAGGAGGTGGACTTAGGTCGCTTGTTGAGTATCACGTCGTCTCTATCCACTGTTGCTCGCAGCATTGTCAGTTCTTCGGCCGCGAGGGCTTCTAATAATGCCTCCAGGGCGAGTGCGGCGGTTTTATTTTCGGCACGGAGTGCGATGTTCGGATCACTAGCTAGAGTGATGATTCCATTGGGCCCGGGCATTTTGAGCTTCATGTACCCGTAATGGGGTATAGCCTGGAAACTCCTGAATGCGTCCCGCCCTAAGAGGACATGGTATCCGCTACTGAACAGGGCCACTTGGAATGTAATTGCTTCGGACATGTAATTCTCCGCGTGCCGAATACCACATTCAGTGTGATTTTTCCCGCGCATCGCGGCTCCCGACTAGGGATGATTCCCTTGAAGGTTGTGCTGCTTTTCTCAATGCGGCTTTTGTCAATTTCCATCTTGTTAAGGGTTTCCTTGTAGATGAGGTTTAGTACGCTTCCGCCATCCATGAGCACTTTAGTGAGCCTGAAGCTATCCACGACTGGACTAAGGACCAAAGCGACTAGTGCCCGGACTATTCGGAATTGAGGTTCGTCATTGGCATTGTAAGCTATAGCCATGTCGTTCCATGGGTTTATTGTTGCCACGTGGCAGACTTCGGCGAGGCTGCGCTGAGCTCCCTTGCGCATATTATTTGAGGCGAAAGTCTCGAAGATTGTAAATACCGTAGTGTTGTTTCTGGCGGGATGTTGCTTTGCTATATGGTTTAAGAGGAGATCCTCGCAACTCTTTGCTACCTGCCGGAGTATCCAACATGCTCTAAGGCTATGAGTTGGCGTGGTATCCGGAGTGCTGTGAATTTTGCATGGCCCATTGAGCCATTCCTCCAATACGGTTCTGCGCCTTGTATCAGGCTTTGGTTTTTTGGTAATTGAATCAGGTAAATTACGAGAGTTTTCCCTTTTAGTTCGGACGGAGGGTTTAGTGAGAGTCGGATTGTCCTAGAAGTTTGTTTGGGTTTTCCAAGCACTTTCCATCGCACAGTATTTCTGCACTATGGGCGCTAAGTCAGCAAAGCGTACTATGTCACGGCAACTTATAACATTGAGGATCCCTTTGTCCGTGCAATTTTTGCAAAATAGGGAGATTGTGTCTTCCTCGCGACAGTCCTTGACCTTGTTTATCACAAGGAGGAATCTGGCCTAGTAATGATGTACTGTCTCTTGGGGCTCTTGTCAAATATACAAGAGATTGAGTAAAGTTGGGTGGGTGGGTGGTTTCGAATCCGAATCCTGAGCCAGTAGGAGACCCAGGGGCAAAGAAGTTTCCGAGCTTAAAGGCTCGGGCTCTGGGATGTTACCCAGTTTCTTCGGCCCACCGCCCGATTCTGGATTCGGGGTTTGGGTCATGTCCTCCCGCGAGCGGCTGTCCGGCTCAGGGAGCTCGGAAATCCGGACATAGTTCGTCCTCAAAATAGAGGGAGAATTCGTATGATGCTCTTCCACTACCGCTATCTCATGGGTAACCGGTGGAGAATAAATCTCCTTTTGGTCGGGTTTAAGCCCGATTCGATCATAGTCCGTAGTGATGCCCAGGGCGGCGATGTGATCCAAGAGCTCGTTAAGGGAAGAGAGTTCCATTGGATCCATCTGTTCGGCGAGTTCCAAAATGACATGGAGGCTGTTTTGATGACCTGAGAAGTCATCATCGGTGCGACAGCCGATCGGGCGGTTATGAGAAAGCCGCCCAGCCAGAGAGTTTGGCGCGGGGCCAGAGCTCCCCCAGATATGATGTTGTCCTTGACAACGAGACGAGCCATCAAGCCTTATCACGGTGACACAGAGGAACTCTCAATGAAAGCACCAATGTCGGTGTCAAAACCGGCGGATCTCGGGTAGGGGGTCCCGAATTGTGCGTCTAAGGCTAATGGTAACAGGAGAATGGGGACACGATGTTTACCCAGGTTCGGGCCCTCTCGATGGAGGTAATACCCTACTTCCTGCTAGATTGATCTTGATGATATGAGTATTACAAGAGTTGATCTACCCCGAGATCGTAGAGGCTAAACCCTAGAAGCTAGCCTATGGTATGATTGTTGTTGTGTCCTACAGACTAAACCCTCCGGTTTATATAGACACCGGAGGGGGCTAGGGTTACACAGAGTCGGTTTACAGAGAAGGAGATCGATCATCCGGATCGCCAAGCTTGCCTTCCACGCAAAGGAGAGTCCCATCCGGACACGGGATGAAGTCTTCAATCTTGTATCTTCATAATCCAACAGTCCGGCCAAAGTATATAGTCCGGCTGTCCGGGTACCCCCTTATCCAGGACTCCCTCATATGTGACCAGAAGAACGGTCCTTTGTGTAATACAGAAGGAATCGCGAAGATTCCGGTGAGTCATCAAGTGGTTGACCAGCTCTTGCCGCATCATGACAGTCAGTTTTCGGCTTTCTCTACTGATGTGCTCATCCGGATGAACTAGCACACAATTGCAGTAGTTCTCCCTTTACTACCCTAGCCGATAGAGAGGAACGTAAGGTAGTAAGCATAGGAGTCAGGCAACCCAACTATTGACCAAAGACATGATTCGGAGCTGATGCATATAAGGCCAAACTCGTGACGCCGAAGTGTGCTTTTAAAGCTGTTCGGACTTGTCAGCAACTCATATGTTGCCATATCGAGCCCCTGGCGATATATGCCGGGGGTAAAAAGCTAAGAAAAAGGGCACTTTACAGGTTTAAAATAAGGAGTGCAGTCTACAAAAACATTTGGACCTCCTATCGCACGTCTGCTCTGCCTTGCCTTGGTTAAAGGACTTCTCAGTAAATATAGTCACATGTGGTAAAAGATAAAAAATGGTTAGAAAAAAGAAAAAGATATGAGAGTGCAGATAGTGTTATAGGTTTGTCCACATTGTGCCTCCGCCGGTGACCAGGGTATTTTAAGTGTGTAAATATGTGCGCGGGACAGACTTCGCGGGTATATGGGGCAAATGACGGAGGTCGAACTGCTAATTCAGCTCTGAGATTAATCGGTCCCGTCTAATGGAGACCGGTGGCTTGATGGCCGACGAAATGTGTGGCTTGATAAGGCGCTTTGTACTTCGACCGCAGTAGCCGTAGTGTGTTCCTCTGTATGGAGGGAGCATTCCGTATTTCCATTTATCGTGATGGTGCCGCATGGACCAGGCATCTGAAGTTGGAGATGGATGTAATGTGGGACCGCGTTAAAGCGAGCCAAAGCGGTACGCCCGAGTAATGCATGGCAGTTACTGCGGAGCGGGACAATATCGAAGGTCAAGCTTCGCTTCGAAAGTTGTTCGGTGTGCCGAAAACGACTTCCAATGAAATCGACCCCATGTAGTGAGCTTCTACGCCGGATATTGTTCCCTTAAAGGTAGTTGCGGTGGACCTGATTCTGGAAGGATCAATGCCCATTTTGCGGACAGTGTCTTGGTAGAGTAGATTAAGGCTACTACTGCTGTCCATTAGGACTTTCATGAGATGGAACCCATCGATAATTGGATCGAGGGTGAAAGATGTCGGACCTTCATGAAGGATATTGGCTGGGTGGTTCTTGCGATCAAAATTGATCGGGCGGGCCGCCCATTGGCTTAATTTTGGGGCGGCTGGCTTTGTGACGCCAGCGTCCCATAGCATGCGCTTGCAGCCCCTATGGGGTGTGCGTCACGTATACCATGTGTTATTGTATTTACTTCGGGGGAGGGGGAATTGCTTCTGCCCCGGTGTTCGGCTGGCGAGTCTCTTTGTCATCGCTGCCACTGGGTGGCCCCTTCACCTTGTGTTCGACATTAAGCTTGCCGACTTGTTTAAAAACCCCACAACTCATGTTGGCATGATTGGCTGGTTTAAGCGGGGTGCCATGAATCTGGCAGGGCCGATCCAGTATTTTGTCTAAGTTGGATGGTCCCTCTCTATTTTCCTTGAATGGCTTTTTCCGTTGACCGGGTTTGGAACCACTGAATCAGGCGTTGACCGCCATGTCTTGCATTCCTTCATTGTTATTGCGACGCTTGTGTTTATTATGTCGTGGCTTGACGTTGCCATCTCAAACTTCGGAAGTATCTGGATCATCGGTGTTGTTGCTTCTACGAGCAAGCCAGCTGTCTTCTCGAGCGCAAAAACGGGTCATCGGAGTGGTAAGAGCAGCCATGGATCTTGGTTTTTCTTGACTGAGGTGGCGGGCGAGCCACTCATCTCAGATGCTATGTTTAAAGGCCGTGAGGGCTTCCGCGTCCGGACAATCAACAATTTGGTTCTTTTTAATTAAGAACCTAGTCCAGAGCTTCCTGGCAGACTTCCCGGGCTCCTGGATGATGTGACTTAGGTCATTGGCATCCGGAGTCTGAATATATGTACCTTGGAAGTTATTGCCGAAGGCGTCTTCCAAGTCTTCCCAGCTGGCAATGGAGTTCTCAGGGAGGCTGTTCAGCCAGTGCCGCGCTGGCCCTTTTAGTTTTAGTGGGAGGTATTTGATGGCGCGGAGGTCATCACCGCGGGCCAGGTGGATATGGAGGAGGAAATCTTCAATCCATACTGCGGGGTCTGTTGTTCCATCATATGATTTGATATTCATGGGTTTAAACCCTTCCGGGAATTCGTGGTCCATTACTTCATCAGTGAAACAAAGGGTGTGTGTGGCGCCTCTATGTCGGGCCACGTCACGACGTAGCTCGGATGGAGTTTGTTTGTGGTGCTCGGCCCGTGTGTTATTGTGTTTGTCATGCTCGGTTAGATGGCCGTCGTTGCACGTCCGGGCACGTGCCCGTGATCTGTAGATCGATCTGGTCTGACCTGCTTTGTTGTCAAGGTCCTAACACAGGTCATACGTATGATCCCGAGCTGTTCTGTCTCTGTTTTTACAGCGAGGTAGTGCGGGCAGGTGTTCGGCTTGAGTTGCCGCTTTGTCATGGCCACGCAGTGGTCGGTCAGCCGCATTATGCGCTGGTAGGACGAGCTCCAGTGCCTCGTCATCGAATTGGGGTAACAATTTGCGCTTTGGGTAAATTTTGGTTGGGCGCTCGAGGCCATATCCTTCGGATGCTAGGACAGTAGTCCATCTATCGTTGAGGAGATCTTGATCAGCTTGAAGCTGCTACTGCTTCTTTTTCAGGCTCCTTGTAGTGGCTATTAGCTGGTGCTAAAGGCTCTCCTGCTTGAGAGGTTCCTCAGGCATGATAAAATCCTCGTTGCCGAGGCTCACCTCTTCCTCGGAGAGCGGAAGGTAGTTACTATCCTCTGAGTCTTCGTCCATGGCTTGTTCATCAGGGCTAACTTGCGCATCTTCCCGTTCGTCCTGTTCGGAGGTCGGCTAAATGGGGTCTTCATTGTCTTCGACATCGTCCAGAGTATTATTTTATCCTATGTCAGTTTTGCTATTTTTTTCCATGCCGTGGTTTAGAGCGGCACCGGTGACGTTGGCGCTTTGGCTGTATCTCAGGAGTATTATCCTCGACTGGATCCTTTTCATTGTCACTGTTGTTCTCTTTGGGTATATCCACCATGTATACGTCATACGAGGAGGTGGATGTCCAGCGCCCTATAAGCGGTGGTGTTTGTGCCTACTCCTCTCCGGTATCGTCGTCCATACTGTCGATGTCTTCGTAGCCGTAATTGAGCATGTCGGTTGAGTCTTCGACAGTGGCTATGTAGTGGGTGTTGGATGGGAAGCGGAATTCTCCGCCATCAGCATCCAATCTAAACCGGATATAGTTCGGATGAGAATCTCCTGATAAGGAGAGGGCTCTTAATGAGTTTAACACATCGCCTAAAGGCGAGTGCCGGAAGATGTCCGTGGAGCTGAACTCAACAATCGGCGCCTGATCAGGTTCGATGGGCGCGGATGCATGCGGTTCAGAATCTATGGCCAAAGACGAATCCAAGGTTCCGGTGACACAGGCCCCGCTCGAGGCTGTATCTGTGTGTGGCTCCAACACCGCTGAGTCTGCGGCTTCCGTGGCGGGGTTGAGCTTCCCGTCCTCGGACGGTGCAATCTGCTCTGGATCTAGGGCCAGAGCAGTTACAGGCGCTATCTCCTGAGCACGGTTCGATGACAGATTTAGGTCATGTTCATCAAGGTGGCAGGGAGCGGCCGTCATGGGCTCAAAACTGTCGAAGATCAAGTCTCTGCGGATATCGGCCACATAATTCAAGCTTCCAAACCTGACCTGATGGCCATGGGCGTAGCTGTCAATCTGCTCTAGATGGCCAAGCGAGTTGGCCTGTAGTGCAAAGCAGCCGAATACGAAGATCTGTCCAGGGAGGAAAATCTCCCCCTGGACTGCATTGTTGTAGATGATTGATGGAGCCATCAAACCTTTTGGTGACGATGCAGTGGAACTCTCAATGAAAGCACCAATGTCGGTGTCAAAACCGGGGGATCTCGGGTAGGGGGTCCCAAACTGTGTGTCTAAGGCTGATGGTAACAGGAGGTGGGGGACAAGATGTTTACCTAGGTTCGGGCCCTTGATGACCCACAAGTGTAGGGGATCTATCGTAGTCCTTTCGATAAGTAAGAGTGTCTAACCCAACGAGGAGCAGAAGGAAATGACAAGCGGTTTTCAGTAAGGTATTCTCTGTAAGCACGGAAATTATCGGTAACAGATAGTTTTGTGATAAGGTAATTCGTAATGGGTAACAAGTAATGAAAGTAAATAAAGTGCAGCAAGATGGCCCAATCCTTTTTGTAGCAAAGGACAAGCCTGGACAAGTTCTTATATAGAGAAAAGCGCTCCCGAGGACACACGGGAATTATCATCAAGCTAGTTCTCATCACGCTCATATGATTCGCGTTCGTTACTTTGATAATTTGGTATGTGGGTGGACTGGTGCTTGGGTACTGCCCTTTCTTGGACAAGCATCCCACTTATGATTAACCCCGATTGCAAGCATCCGCAACTACAAAAGAAGTATAAAGGTAAACCTAACCATAGCATGAAACATATGGATCCAAATCAGCCCCTTACGAAGCAACTCATAAACTAGGGTTTAAGCTTCAGTCACTCTATTAACCCATCATCTACTTATTATTTCCCAATGCCTTCCTCTAGGCCCAAACAATGGTGAAGTGTTATGTATTCGACGTTCACATAACACCACTAGAGGAGAGACAACATACATCTCATCAAAATATCGAACGAATACCAAATTCACATGACAACTTATAGCAAGACTTCTCACATCTCCTCAGGAACAAACGTAACTACTAGCAACCCTCAGGTACCAATCTGAGGCTTTGAGACAAAGATCGGATACAAGAGATGAACTAGGGTTTGAGAGGAGACGGTGCTAGTGAAGATGTTGATGGAGATTGACCCCCTCCCAATGAGAGGATTGATGGTGATGACGATGGTGATGATTTCCCCCTCCCAGAGGGATGTTTCCCCGGTAGAACAGCTCCACTAGAGCCCTAGATTGGTTCCGCCAAGGTTCCGCCTCGTGGCAGCGGTGTCTCATCCCGAAAGCTTGCTTATGATTTTTTTCCAGGGTAAAAGACTTCATATAGCAGAAGATGGGCACCGGAGGCCTGCCAGGGGGCCGACGAGGCAGGGGGCGCGCCTAGGGGGGTAGCCCCCCCCCCCCTCCCACCCTCGTGGACGGTGGCTGGGCCCCCTCTGGTATTTTCTTTGCTCAATGTTTTATATTAATTCCAAAAATAACTTCCCTGGAGTTTCAGGGCTTTTTGAGTTGTGTAGAATAGGTCTCTAATATTTGCTCCTTTTCCAGCCCAGAATTCCAGTTGTCGGCATTCTCCCTCTTCGTCTAAACCTTGTAAAATAAGAGAGAATAGGCATAAGTATTGTGACATAATGTGTAATAACAGTCCATAATGCAATAAATATCGATATAAAAGCATGATGCAAAATGGACGTATCAACTCCCCCAAGCTTAGACCTCGCTTGTCCTCAAGCGGAAGCCAATAACGAAAAACATGTCCACATGTTTAGAGATAGAGGTGTCGATAAAATAAAATACGGACATGAGAGCATCATGATCATTCTAAATATTTTCATATGATTTCTTATGCTCAAGTAATAATCTATCCACAATGTCAAGTATGAATCAGAAACTTCATTGAGGACTAACAAACTATGCTCTCGGACATTGAAGCAATTGCAATTTATCATAGCATCAGAAATAGTCAATATAAGAGCCTTTCTGCAAGTCCACATACTCAACTATCATTTAGTCTTTCACAATTGCTAACACGCACGCAATACTTATGGGTATGGAGTTTTAATTGGACACAGAGAAGATAGGGGTTTATAGTGTTGCCTCTCAACCTTTTACCTCAAGGTTAATGTCAACAATAATAGTTCGTGCTAACTTACATCCAATTGGATATATATATATATCAGGATCTTTCCAACACAAGGTTCTTGCCAAAGGATAAGATGTAAAAAGGAAAGGTGAAGATCACCACGACTCTAGTAAAAGATATAACACAAAAGTAAAAGATAGGCCCTTCGCAAAGGGAAGCAGAGGTTGTCATGTGCTTTTAGGGTTGGATGCATAAAATCTTAATGCCAAAGAATGTCACTTTATATTGCCACTTGTGATATGGACCTTTATTATGCAGTCCGTCGCTTTTATTTCTTGCACATCACAAGATCGTATAAAGCTTATTTTCTCCCACACTAATAAATCATACATATTTAAAGAGAAATTTTTTATTGCTTGCAACAATGACAACTTACTTCAAGGATCTTACTTAATCCATGGGTAGATATGGTGGACTCTCATTGCAAAACTGGGTTTAAAGATATTCAGAAGCACAAGTAGTATCTCTACTTGGTGCAAAGAATTTGGCTAGCATGAGGGGGAAAGGCAAGCTCAACATGTTGGATGATCCATGAAAATATACTTTATTTCAGATATAAGAAAACATAACCCATTACGGTGTCTTCTTTGTCCAACATCAACTCTTTAGCATGTCATATTTTAATGAGTTCTCACAATCATAAAAGATGTCCAAGATAGTATATTTATATGTGAGAACCTCTCTTTCTTTATTACTTCCTATTAGTTGCAACAATGACCAAAACTATGTTTGTCAACTCTCAACTGCTTTTATTCATCATACTCTTTATATGTGAAGTCATTACTCCCCATAAGATCAATATGATTTCTTTATTTCTTTTATTCTTTCTTTTTCTTTTATTCCCTCAAGATCATAGCAAGATAGCAAAGCCCTTGACTCGAGACTAATCTTTATTATATATAGCTCACAGACTCAATTACATAGAGGAATCATAAAGCAAAACTCAAAACTAGATCATTCTAAAACTTTATTCTACTAGATCAAGATATTACCAAAAGGATCAAACTAAGAAAAACGGTAAAGATAGGAGTGTGATGGTGATACGATACCGGGGCACCTCCCCCAAGCTTGGCAGTTGCCAAGGGGAGTGCCCATACCCATGTGATTATGTATCCTTCTTCGGAGGTGATGATGATGGAGTTGTTGATGATGTAAGCTTCTTCCTTAATTTGCGCTTGAGGATGGAATTTTGCTCCCTTAGATCATCGATCTCCTGCTCAAGGCTTAATATCCTTTTGCATAACTCATGTTTGTTCTCCTGCAAGAGACGAAAATGGATAAACTCGATCTTAGGTTTCTTTGCTCTATCGGGGAGGCTTGACTTTTTAAACTCCACATGCATGTCCCCAGGTTGAGGTAATGGGGCTTCATCTTCATCTGAGCTTGTCTCCTCCTTTCCCTTTGGCTCGTAGTCTTCTTCTTCCTCAGTGGTCCACCCATAATGCTCCAAGTCCCCGTAGACCTTAGGGTCTGCAAGGTAATCAGCCACATAGCTTTCTCCCTCCGAATCCTGGGACGACATATTGCTCAAATCTATGGCAGAAACAACTCAAAACAAAAACAGAGGATTTCATCATGGTACGGTGGTCAAAACCTTCGGGAGATTATATAATGAATTTTTACCGACCAAAAGAAGTATCGTTCAAGAAAACAGAGTCCGGAGAGCACATGAGGTGCCCACGAGGCAGGGGCGCGCCCAGGGGGTAGGGCACGCCCTCCACCCTCATAGACGCCTCGTGTCCTTCCTGGACTACTCCTTATTTTCCTATTTTCTTAAATATTCCAAAAGGAGAGAAATTGCAATTATAACTGTTTTGGAGTCAGTTTACTTACCGTGCCATATACCTATTCCTTTTTGGAGTCTGGAACATTCTAGAAAGTGTCCCTTATGTATTCCTCTGGGGTCACAGTTTCAATAACATTAGTTTCAACATTTATTGGATTACCTGACATATAATGTTAGATTCTTTGGCCGTTCACCACCTTTGGATTTGTGCTTTCGAAGTTGTTAATTTTTATGGCATCGGAATGATAAACCTCCTTGATAACGTAAGGACCTTCCCATTTAGAGAGGAGTTTTCCTGCAAAAAATCTTAAATGAGAGTTGAAAAGCAACACATGATCACCTACATTAAACTCACGCTTTTGTATCCTTTTGTCATGCCATCTTTAAACCTTTTCTTTAAATAGTTTGGCATTCTCATAGGCTTGAGTTCTCCATTCATCAAGTCAGCTAATGTCAAATAACCTCTTCTCACCGACAAGTTTGAAATCGTAATTGAGCTCTTTAATGGCCCAATATGCCTTATGTTCTAGTTCGAGAGGTAAGTGGCATTCTTTTCCATAAACCATTTTATATGGAGACATACCCATAGGATTTTTATATGCAGTTCTATAAGCCCATAATGCATCATCAAGTTTCTTGGACCAATTCTTTCTAGATCTATTAACAGTCTTTTGCAAAATCAATTTAATCTATCTATTACTCAGTTCTACTTAGCCACTAGACTGTGGGTGATATGGAGATGCAATTCTATGATTAACATCATACTTAGCAAGCATTTTACAAAGAGCACCATGAATAAAATGTGAACCACCATCAGTCATTAGGTATCTAGAGACTCCAAACCTCAGAAAAATAACTTCTTTAAGCATCTTAATAGAGGTGTTATGATCAGCACTACTAGTTGGAATAGCTTCTACCCCCTTAGTAATGTAATCAACAGCAACTAAAATATGTGTATACCCATTAGAGGAAGGAAACGGTCCCATATAATCAAAGCCCCAAACATCAAATGGTTCAATAACAAGAGAATAATTCATAGGCATTTCTTGACGTCTACTAATATTACCTATTCTTTGACATTCATCACAAGACAAGACAAACTTACGGGCATCCTTGAAGAGAGTAGGCCAATAAAAACCGGATTGCAATAACTTATGTGTAGTTCTATCTCCAGCGTGGTCTCCTCCATAAGCCTCGGAGTGACACTTGCGTAGGATCTGTTCCTGTTCATGCTCAGGTATACAATATCTAATAACACCATCTACTCCTTCTTTATAAAGGTGTGGGTCATCCCAGAAGTAATGTCTTAAATCATAGAAAAACTTTTTCTTTTGCTGGTATGTGAAACTAGGTGGTATAAATTTAGCAACAATGTAATTAGCATAATCAGCATACCATGGAGCAGTACGAGAAGCATTTATGACAGCTAATTGTTCGTTAGGAAAGCTATCATCAATAGGTAGTGGGTCATCAAGAACATTCTCTAACCTAGACAAATTGTCTGCAATAGGGTTCTCAGCTCCCTTTCTATGAATAATATGCAAATCAAATTCTTGTAGTAGGAGAACCCATCTAATAAGTCTAGGTTTAGCATCTTTCTTTTCCATAAGATATTTAATAGCAGCATGATCAGTGTGAACAGTTACTTTAGAGTCAACGATATAAGGTCTAAACTTATCACAAGCAAATACAACTGCTAAAAATTCTTTTTCAGTAGTAGCATAATTTCTCTAGGCATTGTCTTGAGTTTTACTAGCATATTGAATAACATTTAGTTTCTTATCAACTCTTTGTCCTAGAACAGCACCTAAGGCATAGTCACTAGCATCGCACATAATTTCAAAGGGTACATTCCAATCAGGTGACTGAACAATATGTGCAGAAAATTGAAGCTTTCTTAAGTAATTCAAATGCTTCTACACAATCATCATCGAAGACAAAAGGAATATCTTTTTGCAAGAGATTAGTCAGAGGCCTAGAAATTTTAGAGAAGTCCTTAATAAACCTCCTATAAAAACCTGCATGACCAAGGAAACTTCTTATACCTTTAATGTCTTTAGGACACAGCATCCTTTCAATGGCATCAACTTTAGTTTTATCAACTTCAATACCTCTTTCAAAAAATTTATGCCCCAAGACAATGCCTTCATTAACCATAAAGTGGCATTTTTTTCCAATTCAAGACAAGATTAGTTTCTTCACATCTGTGGAAAACTCGATCAAGGTTGCTCAAGCAATCATCAAAAGAAGA
The DNA here is from genome assembly GCF_002162155.2 of Triticum dicoccoides. Taxonomy (NCBI): domain Eukaryota; kingdom Viridiplantae; phylum Streptophyta; class Magnoliopsida; order Poales; family Poaceae; genus Triticum; species Triticum dicoccoides. The sequence goes on from NC_041381.1 coordinate 600,570,993, forward strand.
TCCATAAACGGAGAAATCATCCATGAAAACCTCAACAATCTTGTCACAAAAGTCAAAGAATATAGCTATCATGCATCTTTGAAAGGTAGCAGGTGCATTACATAAACCAAAAGGCATACGTCTATAAGCAAAAGTAACGAAAGGGCAAGTAAAAGTGGTCTTTTCTTGATCCTCTTTTGACACAGGTATTTGAGAGAAACCAGAGTAACCATCTAGAAAGCAAAATGTGTATGTTTGGATAATATTTCTAACATTTGATCAATAAAAGGCAAAGGGTAATGATCCTTTTTAGTAGCTTTATTTAATTTGCGGAAATCAATTACCATCCTATAACCTATAACAATTCTTGGCGGGATCAATTCATCTTTATCATTAGGAACGACAGTAATACCTCCCTTCTTAGGGACACAATGGACATGACTTACCCACTGACTATCAGCAACGGGATAAATTATACCTGCCTCCACGAGCTTTAGTATTTCTTTTCTTACCACTTCTTTCATCTTAGGATTTAACCGTCATCGGTGATCAACAACTTGTTTGGCGTCTTTCTCCAATTTTATTTTGTGTTGGCATAGAGTGGGACTAATGCCCTTAAGATCATCAAGAGTGTATCCAATAGCAGCACGTTGCTTCTTCTGAGTTTTCAATAATTTCTCCTCTTCATGCTCTGAAAGGTTAGCACTAATAATAACAGGATATATCTTCTTTTCGTCAAGATAAGCATATTTAAGTGTATCAGGTAGTGGTTTAAGCTCAAACACGGGATCACCCTTGGGTGGTGGAGGATCCCCTAGAATTTCAACAGGCAAGTTGTGTTTCAAAATAGGTCCCTATTTAAAGAATACTTCATCTATCTCCCTTCTTTCATTCATAAACATATCATTTTCATGGTCTAGCAAATATTGTTCTAAAGGATCATTAGGAGGCACGGCAATAGAAGCAAGACCAATAACTTTATCCTTACTAGGCAATTCTCTATCATGGGGTTGTCTACCAAATTTAGCGAAGTTAAAGTCATGAGACATATCCCCTAACCCAATAGTAACAACATCCTTTTTGCAGTCTATCCTAGCATTAACAGTGTTCAAGAAGGGTCTACCAAATATGATGGGACAAAAGTTATCTTGTGGGGAACCAAGAACAAGAATGTCAGCAGGATATTTAACTTTCCCACACAAGACTGCAACATATCAAACAATCCCAACTGGTGAAATAGTATCTCTATTGGCAAGCTTAATTGTAACATCAATTCCTTCTATCTCAGCAGGTGCAATATCATGCATAATTTCTTTGTATAAGGAATGAGGTATCGCACTTGCACTAGCACCCATATCACATAAGCCATGATAACAATGATCTCCTATTTTAACAGAAATAACAGGCATGCCTACAACGGGTCTATGTTTATTTTTAGTATCGGGTCTAGCAATTCTAGCATCTTTATCACAGAAGTAAATAACATGCCCATCATTATTATCAGCCAAGAGATCTTTAACCATAGCAATACTAGGTTCAACTTTAATTTGCTCAGGTGGTGTAGGTGTTCTAGTATTACTCTTACGAACCACAGTTGACGCTTTAGCATGATCCTTTATCCTAACAGGGAAAGGTGGTTTCTCAATATAGGTAGTAGGAACAATAGGATCATTATAAGTGATAGTATTTTCTTAATCTTTAATAGGTGCAACTACATTTACTTCAATGGGAGGATTATATTTAAACCACTTCTCCTTAGGGAGGTCAACATGAGTAGATAATGATTCATAGAAAGAAGCTACTATCTCGGAGTCAAGTCCATATCTAGTGCTAAATTCACGGAAAACATCGGTATCCATAAAAGATTTATCACAATCAAACTTAGGTGTCATACCTGACTCCTTACCTTCATCGAGATCCCAATCCTCAGAGTTGTGTTTAATTCTTTCCAATAAATACCATTTGAAATCAATAGTCTTCATCATGGAAGAGCCAGTACAAGAAGTATCGAGCATGGAGTGATTATTGAGAGAAAGCCGAGCATAAAAATTTTGAATAATAATTTCTCTTGAGAGCTCATGATTGGGGCATGAATATAACATTGACTTAAGCCTCCCCCAAGCTTGAGCGATGCTTTCTCCTTCGTGAGGCCAAAAATTATAGTTCACGATGAACAAGATGCATAGGATAAAACTTCTGATGAAATTCCAATTTCAATCGGTTGTAGTTCCATGATCCCATATCATCACATAGCCTAAACCATGTCAATGCCTTTCCCTTAAAATATAAAGGGAAGACCTTCTTCTTGATAACATCCTCGGGCATACCTGCAAGCTTAAATAATCCACAAACTTCATCCACGTAGATTAGGTGCAAATTGGGATGCAATGTTCCATCTCCTGTAAAAGGATTAGCTAGCAGTTTCTCTACCATACCCGAAGGAATTTCAAAGTAAACATTTTCAGTAGGTTCAGTAGGTTGAGGAGCAACTCTTTGCTCTACTGGTCGAGGTGAAGATACCCCGAACAAACCCCTCAAAGGGTTACTTTCCATAGTAACAAGTGACAGTAAATTTCAGCACACTATATAAATTTTTTCCTTACCAAGTTCCACTTACCAAAGGCACTTCACTCCTCGGCAACGGCGCCAGAAAAGAGTCTTGATGACCCACAAGTGTTGGGGAATAAGGATTGGCAAGAGCCTAATCTTGGGGATGCCCAAGTCGTCCCAAGGTAATATTGAGGCACAACCAAGAGCCTGAGCTTGGGGATGCCCCGGAAGGCATCCCCTCTTTTATCTTCGTCTATCGATAACTTTACTTGATGCTATATTTTTATTCACCACATGATATGTGTTTTGCTTGGAGCGTCTTGTATGATTTGAGTCTTTGCTTTTTAGTTTGCCACAATCATCCTTGTTGTACACACCTTTTGAGATATACCCACATGAATCATGATTTATTAGAATACTCTATGTGCTTCACTTATGTCTTTTGAGCTAGGCAATTTTGCTCTAGTGCTTCACTTATATCTTTTTAGAGCACGGCGATGGTTTTATTTTATATAAATTGATGAACTCTCATGCTTCACTTATATTATTTTGAGAGTGTTTAAACAGCATGGTAATTTGCTTTGGTTATAAATTTAGTCCTAATATGTTAGGCATCCAAGAGGGATATAATAAAAACTTTCATATAAAGTGCATTGAATACTATGAGAAGTATGGTTCCTTATGATTGTTTTGAGATATAAAGATGGTGATATTAGAGTCATGCTAGTAAGTAATTGTGAATTGGAGAAATACTTGTGTTAAAGTTTGTGATTCCCATGGTGAACCGTTATGTGATGAAGTCGGAGCATGATTTATTTATTGGTTGGCTTCCTTATGAGTGGCGGCCGAGGATGAGCGATTATCCGATATCGGGTTCTAGCAAAACCCTTAAGGTTCGAACTCTAGGGTGTGCACGAAGATCTCCTCCTACTGAATCTTGCTCTCAGCCTCGCCGCGATCCCTAAGCTAGATCGATGAACAACACAAGAGACACGAGATTTATACTGGTTCGGGCCACCGTTGTGGTGTAATACCCTAATCCAGTGTGTGGTGTGGTGGATTGCCTCTTGGGCTGATGATGAACAGCACAGAGGAAGAACAGCCTCGCGAGGAGAGGTGTTCTTGTGCTTGGTGGTGTGCGGATGAACTTAACTTCTCTTTCTACTGTGGTGTCTAGCCCTATATATAGAGGCCCCGGTCCTCTTCCCAAATATTGAGTAGGAAGGGATCCAACAACAGCCATTTCGAAAGGGGACGGATAGTACAAGCTATCCTGACTAAAGGTGGTCTTCGCCTGCCAAAGGTGCTGGTGATGACGCCGTCCTGGGCTCCATGATGACCTCCATCTTGCCGCTCTACTAGTCTTGGTCTCGTAGCACTGATATGTAAACCTTTGCCTGATGCCCCGGTACTCCACGCCTGCGCTTGCCCCCTTTGCGCCAAAGAGGAAACGAGGACACTGCGCGGCCTGGCGCCTGCCTAGCCTTGGTCGTCATGGCTTGCGTCACGGGAACCTCATGAGGTACCCCTTGCCTTGATCTCTCCGCCTCCTCACGAGCCTGCCTGGTGAGGCCACCCCTAAGGAGGCCTTGTGTCGTCCGCCCCGCGAGGCTTGGCCCCTCGTGAGGGTCTTGAGTGTTGGTCGGTGAAGACGGGCCGTACTGGGCCACTGGTTGACCCACGTAGCAGGCCGCAGGCAGGCAAGTCTGGAGACCCCCATTCCCAGAACACCGACAGTAGCCCCCGGGCTCAAGGCGTGCTCGGACTTGGCTTAGCAGGAAAGACAAAGGGCAAGTGCGGAACACCGCGGGCCCCCATAGGCTGCGGCCTTGGTCGACGCTTGATTGTACATGGGCATCTCTGTTCCCCCATGCTGCCTTGGCAACTGCCCGATTTAGCGAGTCCCTACTGCATGCAAAAAAGAGTCATCATTACCTGTGATCATGGAGGTCGATGGTTGGCCTCCCTGGGACTATAAATAAGGAGGGGCGAGAGCCCCGTTGTCCATCTCTTCTTGCTCTGCCTGCTTTTTCTCCCTTGCTCCATCTCCATCCTTGAAGCCAATGGCACTGATTCGCAGGTTCTCAGCCAAAGAGAAAGGGAAGGCCCCTCGGGAGGTGCCTGACCCTCTCCTGCCGAAGAAACGGTCGGTCCCATGCCGCCGCAACAACGTTGCGAGGCCGGAGATGACAAGGCCTTGGTGCGAGCGGCCACCTCCTGGGTTTCCGCTACCCCTGTACGCGTGAGCCGAGGATCCCAGAGAAAGGGATGACGAGCGACGCCTCCCGTGCCGCAGGCGAGGTCGACGAGTCATGGTGGCGCGCGCTGTCGCTCCTGGAGTCCACGCCGCGGACTCCTCTTGCGAGCTCGTGCTACACGCGGTGATGCCTCCAAGCACTTGGATCTGCTTCCCTTCGTTCTTTGCCATCGAGATGCCGTCGAGGGGGCCTCTCGAGCTTTGGCTGCAGCACACCGACTGTGGCGCTCCGGTGACCGGAGCGGAGGTTGAAGTCGTTGCCCCGGGCAAAGTCTTCATGACCCGAGGCTGGGGCGAGGTCGCCAAGGTCTGCCGAAAGGGGGGGGCACCCTCGTAATTCATTTTGAATACGATGGCACCTCCTTGTTGCTCTTCAAGGTCTTCGGCGCTGAGGGCCGCCGCCTGGAGTGCTGCCCCAGAGGAGGCAGTCAGGACATCAATGTGGCAGGGGCTAGGCCTGTCGTTCGCTTCCCCAATGGCTCCTCCGGCAGTAGCAGCGATGCTTGGGAGTCCAGCGACTCTCCCAAGCTCTTCATGACTCCGGAGACGAGCGACGACAGCTACGTGCCCCTGATCTCGTGCCGCGCTCGGAGCAAGGCGGCAGTATCAGGCCGTCACCGCAGCTGATCTGGATGGGGTTGGCGCTGGCCTCCCGTGGCCCACTGTTGATGATGGCGTCGGCCATGGAAGCGCGGGTAGTTAGGGATCCTTAGGATTCTTGTCTTTTGTTCCCTGCGAGGAATCAGAAAAAGACACCCCATGGGGGCATGTAAAGGGTTCGCGATGTATTTTGCTGATGTGATCCTTATTATGAAATTGTGTGAACGCTTGTCCTGTCCCGGCTTGGTTCCCCCTTTCTAACCTCGCGAAGGTTTAGCGCTCTATGCTGATAGGTCCCTGTCCCCAGGCAGGCTGCAGCTGTCGCTGGTATGGCAGGTCGCGATGTCGTGGTGAAGGCCAGGAGGTGAGCGGCCTGAGGTCCAGTAAGAGCCCTTGAGGCGCGATGCTCAGGAGGTCCCCTTTAGCGTGCAAGCACCCGCCGAGAGGTGAGAAAGGAAGGCAACATTGCCATCACAGAGCCACATCAAGTGAAGATTTTGCATTGCAGCGATTAGTTGTTCCAGGCGCGAAACTTATCTTGGTAATATGGAGCGGCACTAGTGCATCGGCAGCTATGGCACAACTAGGTTAGGCCCTCGTGAGCTTTCCCCTATTCTTCCCCACACTCTCCTTCATGCTCTACGTCCTCAGGTCCCGGCCCACGAGCGAACTCAGCCGCCGCTGGTATGCTAGGTCGCGGTGCCGTGGTCAAGGCCAGGGGGTGAGGGCTGGAGAGCCAGTAAGAGCTCCTGAGTCGTGATGCTCAGGAGCCCCCCTTTTAACGCGCAAGCGGATCGTGTGGGAAAGAGAAAGAGAGAGCTCGTATGGCCGGCCGCTGTAGACCTTAGGAGGTTCCTATAAATCAGCACGAGGAATGCACGGGTTGCCATTGTGATTGCCGGCTGGCCATTGGTTGCTTCGAGAGAGAGGTGAGGGCACTGAGGGCCTGGTGAGCTGAGGCGTGCGAGGCTGCTGCGGGCTAGAGATCGACCACTCAGGTTTGTCAACGTTGCAGGGATGGACCCATGTGCAAGCGCCGTGCCAGCGTGAGCAGCTCCAGTGGTAGATGTCAATCAAACAGGCGGTAATCACAGGCAGGTTAAACATGAAAGGCAAATCAGCTTAGGCAACACGGAATGGATACATGCCACTAGGTCAGGCCCGAGCGGCTTGGGGATGATGCAGCCCGAGGGGCACCCCCAGCAAGATAAACTAAAGACATAAGCAAAAGGGATACATGCCGCAGGGACGGACCCATGCGGCCTAGGAATGAGGCAGCCCTGAGGGCGCTGCCAACTGAAATGAACTTGTAAGACGTCACCTAGTTCCATTATAGAGGGGGTGTTGGAGTAGCTAAAGATATGGCTGAAGATGCGCAGTGAAGAGACCGACCCTCACGAGCCGCTGGAGCCCTGAGCGGTGTCTTCTTCTTCTTGGGGGCTACCTCAGGAGGATCCTCGCCCCTGCTGTCTGGGTCCTCGATTGATGCAGCTTGGATGGCACGCTCAAGGGAGCACACCGCATCTCTCTCTTTGCAGGGGACCGTGATGATTCCGCTGCTTCCTGGCATCTTGAGGATGTTGTAGCCATGGTGGGTCACCGCCATGAACTTGGCCAGGGCTGGATACCCGAGGATGGCATTGTATGGCAGGTGTATGTGGGCGACATCGAAGTCGATGAGCTCGGTGCGGTAGTTGTTGTGCTGGCCAGAGGTGATAGGGAGGCGGACCTGCCCTATCGGAGTGGTGGAACCGTTGGTGACTCCTGAGAAAGGCTTGGTCGGCTGGAGCTGATCGTATGGCACTTGAAGGTTATCGAACATCTCGACGTACAAGACATTAAGCCTTGCGCCGCCATCGATGAGGGTCCTGGTGACTTGCACGTTGCTGATGACTGGGGAACAAAGCATCGGGAGGACGCCAGCAGTAGCTGCGCACTTGAGTTGACCTGCCGAGCTGAAGGTGATAGCGCACTTGGACCACCTGAGTGGGCACGTGGCCTCGAGCTTGGGAAGGACTACATTCACCTCGCGAGCAAACTACTTGAAGATGCGCTGAGAGGCTGGGGCCTGAGCTCCGCCCAAGATGCAAGCGATAGTGTGTGGTTCCTAGAAGCCCCCAGCCCCCTCGTCATGGTGATGGTCGTCATTCCTTCTTGGCAGTGGCGGCACAGGAGGAAGGCCTGCGTTACCCTGCGGGCGGTCCTCACGAGGCTGATCCCTCCAGGTGCCCTCGTGAGACTGGTCCTTCTAGCGATCCTCGCGAGGTCGGTCACGCCACTCCTGGCAAGGGCCACGGTCATCCCATCGTCCTCCGCCAGGTCCTCCTCCCCGGCCGTAGCCCCAGTCATTGCGCTCGGGGCGTCGACCGAAGCGTCCTTCTCGAACGGCCCTGAGCTCTTGGCATTCATTGGTGTTGTGGGTGTGGAGGTTGTGGTAGGTGCAGAACGGTCGACTGCCCTTGCACGACTCCAGCTGGTCCCTGCCGCGCTTCTTGTCTGGCTCTACTGCGAGCACGGCTGCTCCTTTGTGCTTCACGTCCTTGGCCTTGGCCTTCTTTTCTTCTAGGTCAGCAGCTGGATGCTCGAGGAGGGAGAGGCGTCCTTCCTCAGCTCTTGCGCACTTGGTCGCCAAGTTGAACAGCTCCAGAGACGTGCACAACTCCTCGTGGATGGCAAGCTCCTCCTTCATCTTGATGTCGCGGACGCCATCAAAGAACGCTGAGATGATGGCCTCGTCCGTCACCTTGGGAAGAGGCGGGCGCTGTTGAAGCGCTGGATATATTTCTGCGGGGTCTCTCCAGGCTGCTGCTTGATGTGGTGCAGGTCACCCGCGGCCGAAGGGCGGTCGTGAGTGCCCTGGAAGTTGGCAATGAAACGGTTGCGCATCTCGTCCCAAGAGGAGATCAAGCTGGGAGGCAGGTTCAGGAGCCAGGTATGGGCACCATCCTTGAGCGCCATGGGAAACCAGTTCGTCATGACCTTCTCGTCTCCGTTGGCCACCTCGATGCCCAGCTCATAGAGCTGCAAGAACTCTACGGGGTCGGCTGTACCGTCGTAGCGAGGAGGCAGTTCCGGCTTGAACCTGCCCGGCCAGGAGACGCTACGGAGCTCGGTGGTGAAGGCGTGGCAACTTGTTGTGGTCATAGGAGCCCTTTGCTGATGCAGGGCTTGCTCCTGCTGGTACACGTGCTCTGCCGCTAGGGGTAACACGGGGTCTTGGCGCACCGACGCAGGGACGCGGTCTTGTCATGCTGGTGCAGTAAGCACGGGAGTACCTTCTCGAGGTCGAGGGATATCTTGGCAGCTTCTTTCTTGTCGTGCGGGCGCTGGATGCGGTGGGTCACGTCCAGGGGTCACGCGCCTTGGAGCCAGGGCGCCGTCTTGGGGCGGAGGTGGCGGAGGTGCTCCCTGAGCTGCATCGCCCATGCCTGACGGAGGGCGAGGCAGCAAGAGGGACAGCACGGGAGAGCCCCCTGCGGCGCTGACGAGCTCGGTGTTGAGAGCGAGCCATTCTTCGTAGAGGTCGTCGACGGGGCGGTAGTGCAGGAGCTCACGTGCCAGGAGCAACACAGCCTGCGCGTCCATGGGGGCGCGACGAGCATGAGACGACGAACCAGCTAGGGTCAGCGACGGAGTGGCGGTGTAGCCTTCCCGCTGCACTGAGGGGTGCAGCAAAGATGCTTGCTACTCATTCCCTGCCGGGCCGGTGGCGGCGTTGGCGGCAGGCGACGGAGAACGACGAGGAGGCCCGCCGACAGGAGCAGTCTGGGCGACGCGAGAGGCAAGAGCAGCCCGGCGCTCGGTGCGGGCTCGGCGAGCCTCAGCCATGGATGCGACAAAGCAATGGGACGCAGATCGGCGGAAGGATGATTCCGGCGCACCCCTACCTGGCGCACCAAATGTCGGATATCGGGTTCCGGCAAAACCCTTCAGGTTCGAACTCTGGGATGTGCACGAAGATCTCCTCCTACCGTATCTTGCTCTCAGCCTCGCCGCGATCCCTAAGCTAGATCGATGAACAACACAAGAGACACGAGATTTATACTGGTTCGGGCCACCATTGTGGTGTAATACCCTAATCCAGTGTGTGGTGTGGTGGATTGCCTCTTGGGCTGATGATGAACAGTACAGAGGAAGAACGGTCTTGCGAGGAGAGGTGTTCTTATGCTTGGTGGTGTGCGGATGAACTTAACATCTCCTTCTACTGTGGTGGCTAGCCCTATATATAGAGGCCCCGGTCCTCTTCCCAAATATTGAGCGGGAAGGGATCCAACAACGGCCATTTCGAAAGGGGACAGCTAGTACAAGCTATCCTGACTAAAGGTGGTCTTCGTCTGCCAAAGGTGTTGGTGATGACACCGTCTTGGGCTCCACGGTGACCTCCATCCTGGCGCTCTGCTAGTTTTGGTCTCATTGCACCGATATGGAAACCTTTGCCTGATGCCTCGGTACTCCGTGCCTGCGCTTGCCCCCTTTGCACCAAAGAGGAAACTAGGACACTGCACGGCCTGGGGCCCGCCTGGCCTTGGTCGTCATGGCTTGCGTCATGGGAACCTCGCGAGGTACCCCTTGCCTTGATCTCTCCGCCTCCTCACAAGCCTGCCTGGTGAGGCCACCCCTGTGGAGGCCTTGTGTCGTCCGCCCCGCGAGGCTTGGCCCCTCGCGAGGGTCGCAACAGGACGCAGGCAGGCAAGTCTGGGGACCCCAGTTCCTAGAACACCGACAGCGATGGTCTTTTCCTAGAACGCGCGTAGTACTTTGATAACTAATAGATTTTTGCAATAAGTATGTGAGTTCTTTATGACTAATGTTGAGTCCATGGATTATACGCACTCTCACCCTTCCACCATTTCTAGCCTCTCTAGTGGCGCACAACTTTCACCGCTACCATACACCCACCATATACCTTCCTCAAAACAGCCACCATACCTATCTATTATGGCATTTCCATAGCCATTCCGAGATATATTGCCATGCAACTTTCCGCCGTTTTTTTATTATGACATGTTTCATCATTGTCATATTGCTTAGTATGATCATGTAGTTGACATTGTATTTGTGGCAAAGCCACCGTTCATAATTCATTCATACATGTCACTCTTGATTCATTGCACATCCCGGTACACCTCCGGAGGCATTCATATAGAGTCCTATCTTGTTATAAGTATCAAGTTGTAATTCTTGAGTTGTAAGTAAATAAAAGTGTCATGATCTTCATTATTAGAGCATTGTCCCATGTGAGGAAAGGATGATCGAGACTATGATTCCCCCACAAGTCAGGATGAGACTCCGGACGAAAAAAAAGAGGCCAAAAAAATGAGAGAAGGCCCAACAAAAAATAGAAAAAAATAAAAAACGAGAGAAAAGAGAGAAGGGACAATGCTACTATCCTTTTACCACAGTTATGCTTCAAAGTAGCACCATGATCTTCATGATAGAGAGTCTCCTATGTTGTCACTTCCATATACTAGTGGGAGTTTCTCATTATAGAACTTGGCTTGTATATTCCAATGATGGGCTTCCTCAAATTGCCCTAGGTCTTCGTGAGCAAGCGATTTGGATGCACACCCACTTAGTTTCTGTTTGAACTTTCATAAACTTATAGCTCTAGTGCATCCATTGAATGGCAATCCCTACTCACTCACATTGATATCTATTGATGGCATCTCCATAGCCCGTTGATACACCTAGTTGATGTGAGACTATCTCCTTCTTTTTGTCTTCTCCACAACCACCTACTATTCCACCTATAGTGTTATGTCCATGTCTCACGCTCATGTATTGCATGAAAGTTGAAAAAGTTTGATAACATCAAAAGTATGAAACAATTGCTTGGCTTGTCATCGGGGTTGTGCATGATTTGAATATTTTGTGTGATGAAGATGGAGCATAGCCAGACTATATGATTTTGTAGGGATAAGCTTTCTTTAGCCATGTTATTTTGATAAGACATAATTGCCTTGTTAGTATGCTTGAAGTATTGTTGTTTTTATGTCAATATTAAACTTTTGTTTCGAATCTTATGGATCTGAACATTCATGCCACAATAAAGAAAAATTACATGGATAAGTATGTTAGGTAGCAGTCCACATCCAAAATTCTGTTTTTATTATTTACCTACTCGAGGACGAGCGGGAATTAAGCTTGGGGATGCTTGATACGTCTCCAACGTATCTATAACTTTTTATTGTTCCATGCTATTATATTATCTGTTTTGGATGTTTTATATGCATTAATATGCTATTTTATATATTTTTGGGACTAACCTATTAACCTAGGGCCCAGTGCCAGTTCCTGTTTTTTCCTTGTTTTTGAGTTTCACAGAAAAGGAATACCAAACGGAATGAAACCTTCGCGAAGATTTTTCTTGGACCACAAGACTACCAGGAGACTTGGAGATGAAGTCGGAGGAGCCACGAGGCGGCCACAAGGACGGAAGGCGCGCCCCCCACCCTTGTGGGGCCCTCGTGATCTTCCTAACCTAATTCTTTCGCCTATATATTCCCAAATATCCCCAAACCACCAGAGGCATCGACGAAACCACTTTTCCACCATTGCAACCTTTTGTACCCGTGAGATCCCATCTAGGGACCTTTTCCGGTACCCTGCCAGAGGGGGATTCAATCGCGAAGGGCTTCTACACAACTCTATTGCCCTTCCGATGAAGCATGATTAGTTTACCACAGACCTATGGGTCCATAGCTAGTAGCTAGATGTCTTCTTCTCTCTCTTAGATTCTCAATACCATGTTCTCCTCGATGTTCTTGGAGATCTATCCGATGTAATACTTTTTTGCGGTGTGTTTGCCGAGATCCGATGAATTGTGGATTTATTATCAGCTTATCTATGAATATTATTTGAATCTTCTCGGAATTCTTTTATGCATGATTTGATATCTTTGTAATTCTCTTCGAACTATCAGTTTGGTTTGGCCAACTAGATTGGTTTTTCTTGCAATAAGAGAAAGTGCTTAGCTTTGGGTTCAATCTTACGGTGTCCATTCCCAGTTACAGTAGGGGCAGCAAGGCACGTATTGTATTGTTGCCATCGAGGATAAAAAGATGGGGTCATATTGCTTGAGTTAATTCTTCTACATCATGTCATCTTACTTAATGCGTTACTTTGTTCTTCATGAACTTAATACTCTAGATGCAGGCAGGAGTCAGTCGATGTGTGGAGTAATAGTAGTAGATGCAAAATCATATCGGTCTACTTGACATGGACGTGATGCCTATATTCATGATCATTCCCTTAGATATTGTCGTAACTTTATGCTTTTCTATCAATTGCTCGGCAGTAATTAGTTCACCCATTGTATTATTTGCTATCTTGAGAGAAGCCTCTAGTGAAACCTATGGCCCCGAGTCTATTTTCCATCATATAAGTTTCCGATCTACTATTGCGATCTTTTACTTTCCGATCTATAAACCAAAAATACCAAAAATATTTACTTTATCGTTTATCTATCTCTATCAGATCTCACTTTTGCAAGTAACCGTGAAGGGATTGACAACCCCTTTATCGCGTTGGGTGCAAGTTGTTTGATTCTTTGTGCAGGTATTCGGTGATTTGTGCATTGTCTCCTACTGGATTGATACCTTGGTTATCAAACTGAGGGAAATACTCATCTCTACTTTGGTGCACCATCCTATCCTCTTCAAGGGAAAAACCAACGCAAGCTCAAGAAGTAGCAATGTGCGGGCCTAGCTAGTACTACTTAATTACGTACCCTGGGTCTGGCCCATTTCAGATCTTATTTCCATGGGACTCTAACGTGTTTGATGAACTTTTGCCCAACCCTGCTCGCGGGCAAAGAAAATGAATAAAGGAGTTATTAATTAGTTGATATTAGGAAATGAACTAAATAGGCCGACATAGTGCGATAATGATTGAAATTACCTCAATCATCCCCCTCATGTTTGTGTACTCTTTAGTTCTTTAAGTAGTGAGTTCAATACTTGAAGTTTTCCCTCGTCAACTTCAATGATTAGCAGGATCCAGTGGAAACCGCATGCGCACACGTTTGTATAATTAAGCGGGCATGTGCATAACTCATCAACTACACTTATTAACATCTAGTAAGAAAAACAGAATTTGTAGTACAAGACAGTAACACTCACCCGAAGTTGTAAGGAAGTAGTATTTCTGGTTTGGTATTTAGTTGCTTAAAAAACTCTAGCAAGCTTCTCTTTGTGTCTTTTTTATGACGTGGCCATGTCTTCTCATTAAAGGTATTTGGGTCAATGAACTCAATGCCATAGCGTCCATCTCTTTTCATTTCATACATCTTCATTTTTCATAATACCACAGAAAAGAATATAGTGAGGATAATTACAGGTAATGAATGAGCACAACTAGAGACTTAAATTACAGAAAGAAATCACTCACAGACAATAGCAACTGACGAGAGATTTGTCGAGTGCGTCTTGATTGAATAACTGAAACATTTCTTGAAACTCAACCCACAAATCTTTTTCATGGAAGTAATGTTCTACCTGACTTTCACCATGAGGGACTCTCGCCCGTTCTTTACTTATCTCAGGTACCACTCATGCAATATGCGCATTCTCGTTAATAGAAGCGGGATCTCCTCAGGCATGACCAGAGTTTGGTCGGGGACATATTTCCATTTTAGTTCCTTCTCTATAAAACCGGGAGTTCCTTGATGCCTAGGAGTTATTCAACAGTGAAATAGGCATCTTTAGCCTGCCTTCTATGATCGTCTGTTATTACTAGCTGACCGGTAATACTCACATGTGGTTGCACAATGAGCGGGGGGGTCGATTGCATTGCCTGTTCTCCCAACTGGGGAACAGTTTTCCACTTTTTTACCAACTTCTTGGTTCGAGCTCGAGCTCGACTCCTTCTATTTTGTGCATGATATAACTTATTAATAGAGCGCTCATAGTCTGAGGCTGGTCTCTTCACAGCTGGTTGAGCATTATCAATAAAGTGTTGTATCATTTCCTCAGGTATTTTCACCTTTGGTGGTGGTGGGGGGTTCTTCGCAAAAAAAGGTCTTTACTTGGGCATCCACTTCAGCGTTGATTTCCTTGATGGTCATCTCGTAATCCAACTTCTTTTTGGCAGGAGGAGAGTCCTTCTTGCTTGGTGTTCACTTGCACTTTGGAGAAGGGTGACGCGCCCGAGATTGATATGGCGGACTCGCGCTGATGGGCTCCGTCTCAGGATTGGGCGGTGGAGTCGGCTGGCACGGTGGCGGACTTGGAGGAAGAGTCGGCTGACGTGGTGGCAGATTTGGAGGAGCAGGAGTCGGCTCACGGGGTGGCAGACTTGGGGAAGGAGTCGGCTGACGCGGTGGCAGACTTGAAGGAGGAGGAGTCGGTGGCCTTGGAAAGACGATGCATCCTTTCTCCATAGAATGATACGGTGTATGGCATCTCCCAGTGTGCGCTCATTGATACGTCCATTTTGCATCATGCTTTTATATTGATATTTATTGCATTATGGGGTGTTATTACACGTTATGTCACAATACTTATGGCTATTCTCTCTTATTTTACAAGGTTTATCATGAACAGGGAGAATGCCGGCAGCTGGAATTCTGGCTGGAAAAGGAGCAAATATTGGAAACCTATTCTGCATAGCTCCAAAAGTCCTGAAACTCCAAGAAAGTCATTTTTGGAATTAATAAGAATTATTGAGCAAAGAAAGTACCAGAGGGGGCCCACACCCTGGCCAAGAGGGTGGGGGCGCCCCCTCCCCCCTACTGGGCACGCCCCCTATCTCGTGGGCCCCCTGGTGGCCCTCCGGTGCCCATCTTCTGCTATATGAAGGCTTTTACCCTGAAAAAAATCATAAGCAAGCTTATGGTACGAAACTCCGTCGCCACGAGGCGGAACCAATCTAGGGCTCCGGCGGAGCTATTCTGCCGGGGAAACTTCCCTTCGGGAGGGGGAAATCATCACCATCGTCATCACCAATGATCCTCTCATCGGGAGGGGGTCAATCTCCATCAACATCTTCACCAGCACCATCTCCTCTCAAACCCTAGTTCATCTCTTGTATCCAATCTTGTATCCAAAACCACAAATTGGTACCTGTGGGTTGCTAGTAGTGTTGATTACTCCTTGTAGTTGATGCTAATTGGTTTACTTGGTGGAAGATCATATGTTCAGATCCTTAATGCATATTAATACTCCTCTGATCATGAACATGAATATGCTTTGTGAGTAGTTACATTTGTTCCTGAGGACATGGGTGAAGTCTTGCTATTAGTAGTCATGTGAATTTGGTATTCGTTCGATATTTTGATGAGATGTATGTTGTCTCTCCTCTAGTGGTGTTATGTGAACGTCGACTACATGACACTTCACCATTATCTCGGCCTAGAGGAAGGCATTGGGAAGTATATGATGGTTTGCTAGAGTGACAGAAGCTTAAACCCTAGTTTATGCGTTGCTTCGTAAGGGGCTGATTTGGATCCACTAGTTTCATGCTATGGTTAGGTTTACCTTAATACTTCTTTTGTAGTTGCGGATGCTTGCAATAGGGGTTAATCATAAGTGGGATGCTTGTCCAAGAAAGGGCAGTACCCAAGCACCGGTCCACCCACATATCAAATTCTCAAAGTAACGAACGCGGGTCATATGAGCATGATGAAAACTAGCTTGATGATAATTCCCATGTGTCCTCGGGAGCGCTTTTCTCATTATAAGAAATTGTCTAGGCTTGTCCTTTGCTACAAAAAGGATTGGGCCACCTTCACTACAAAAAAAAAGACACATCCGTGACATTTTGGGCCGAACGAAAAAAAAATTTGTCATACATATGACACTTCTATGACGATAATTGTGACAAAACCCGGTATCATCATAGATGTGGTGGGCTCCTACTTCTATGACAAAAAGTCATGACAGAAAATGGGCTTTTCGTCCTGGGCGGGCCGGACACGCAGCTGCTTGACATTCTTTGGGTCATCCATGATGGAAAAAACTGTGGTAGAAGCGAGGGGGAGGAAAATTTTGGGGAGTTACCGGTTATGGTGGGAGGTCGTGGGCCGAGCGATGCGCGTTTCTCTCATACACGTACGCGCGTGTGTGCGAGGCGTTGGCTCTAACTGAACCCGAGCGAGGCGTTGGGCTCTAACTGAACCCGAGCGATTGCACTGCAGGCTACGCGTTACTGAACCCGAGCGATCGATCGATGGCTATTAACTGAACCCGATGGAGCGATTCCTTCTCTACTGCTGCTAACTGAAGCCGATCGATTGGATGAACAGTGAGCGTTGCGGGGGGGTCTGGATGAACAGTGAGCGGTCGCATTGCCTCTGGATGAACAGGACTCCGTGGTCTGGAGGGCTGGATGAACAGTAGACGATGGAGGGGTGGCCGTGGAGGGGTGGTTGAACAGGACCCCGTGGTGTGGAGGGCTGGATGAACAGTAGACGGTGGAGGGTTGGATGAACAGTAGATGGTGGAGGCTGGATGAACAGGAGCCCGTGGAGGCTGGAGGAGGTCGACGGTAGCCCGTGAAGGCTGGAGGAGGTCGACGGTGGAGATGAACAGTATCTCGTGGAGTCCCGTTTTGCGGTACGCCACACCCCTCCCGATGAACAGGACCCCCGTTTCGACCGTAGGAGGTCCGTTTCATCCGTTTTGCGGTACGCCACACCCCTCCGATCAACAGGACCCCCGTTTCGACCGTAGGAGGTCCGTTTCCTCCGTTTTGCGGTACGCCACACCCCTCCCGATCAACAGGACCCCCCGTTTCGAACGTAGGAGGTCCGTTTCCTCCGTTGTGCGATACGCCAGGCCTCGTTTCCATCGCCTGTTCCATCCAAGCCCTCTCGATGAACACGACCATGCATTCCGTTCTGATCCAGCCGGTTGGCTCCCCATGAACATGACGACGATGGTGTTTCTCCGTTCCGACCCAGCCATGTACGTATGCGGGAGTAGGCGTTCGAGACCCTACCTGTATGTACGTGTGTGGCCGTATTTTCTTTCTTGCACCCTCGCCGTTGTACGTATGTGTACATGCTACGTGCGCGCCTCTACTACGACACGTGCATGCCTCTACAACGACCAGTATGTACGTACATGTTCGCGACCAGAATGACAATCCTACGTACGCTTCGACCAGGTGGGTCCCGACTGTCAGGCACTTCCTTGCCTGCGAAGATGTAGCTAGTGGGTCCCAGCAGTCAGGGGGCCGAACCGTTTTTTTTTTGCCCGGACGCACTTCCTTGCGTGCGAAGATGTAGCTGGTGGGTCCCAGCAGTCAGGGGCAAATGTTTTTTTCGCGAAATACGGTGGCCCGTCCGGTGGGTCCCCGCTGTCAGGTGGAGGAATAATTATTTTGCGCATAATAAGGAGGCACTTCCTTGCTGTGGCCGTGGACCCAGCTGTCAGCCTCTCCACGTACAGTCCACGTCTGATGGAAGCCATTCCTTGACCACGTTGACCATGCCACACCGAGAGCACCAGGGTGGTGGACGACGGCGAGACCTAGGAAGGGGACGACGCAAAGCCAGGGAAGACGCGGCAGTGGATGCCCATGCGTAGAGGGGTCCGAGGGTTCACTGGTTCGCTGCGGTGTGAGGCTGCCGTCGCCGCAGAATAACAGGGGGTGTGGGTGAGTAGAGGGATGGCCTGGCCAACGGTGGGGGTAGTAGGGGGCGGTGAGGCCTCCGCTACATCGCAGCCGGCCACGGGAGGCAGGAGCACGAGGCATGACCCGCGCTGGTTTGGGCGGCTGGAGCAAGAAGACCAGAGGTTGAAGAAGCACTACGGCCGTTGGATGGACATCGTACGGTCACTGGAGCTAGAATCGTGCATATTGACTAAGTTGACAAAGCCCTCCGCCCCCGTCAACTTAGTAGGCCCACAAGTCAGCCTGCCACTATACTGGGTCCTAGATAACAAGGGAGTATTCATTTTTTTGTGCATAATAAGGAGGCACTTCCTTGCGTGCGAAGATATAACTGGTGGGTCCGAGCTTTCAGCGGCGGTAACGTTTTTTTTCACGAAATACAGAGGCCCTTTCGGTGGGTCGCTGATGTCAGGTGGAGGAATCATTATTTTGTGCGTAATAAGGAGGCATTTCCTTGCGTGCGGCCATGGACCCAGCTGTCGGCCTCTCCATGTACAGTCCACTTCAGATGCATGTCGGCCGTTGACCATGTTGACCAGGCCGCACCGAGAGCACCAGGGCGGTGGACGATGGCGAGGCCTAGGAAGGGAACGACACGGAGGCAGGGAAGACTCGGTAGTTGTTTCCCACGTGGAGGGGAGTACGACTGTACGAGTGTTTACTGGTTCGTCTGCCGTCGCCGGAGAATAACAGCAGGTGTGGGTGAGTAGAGGGATGGCTAGGCCAGCGATGGGAGTATGATGGGGCGGTGAGGCCTGTGCGGCAGCACAGCCGGCCGCGGGGAGGAGGGACCAGGCAGTCCCGCCGGTGCTTGTTTGAGCAGCTGGAGCAGGAAGAGCAGAGATTGAAGAAGCACGACGGCCGTTGGATGGACATCCAACAGTCACTGCTTGTGTGTCAACCTTTTATTTTAGGAAAGCCTCAAATCAGTGGAAAACAGCATACAGCCCATTTGCCATTATTTCTAATAATTTACAGCCCATTTGCTAATTCTTAAGGTTTTTTTGGAGCCCATATTCTTTTTGTTAGCATTACAGCCCATATTGTGGCCACGGTTAAAAAATTGTACGAAATTTTGCATATTTTGGTGCGGTCTGAACTGTTTTTAATCCCGAAATTTCGACTCACATTCAAACTGATTTAAAAATAAATGTATATCAATATAAAATCCAACAAATTCTCCACGCATAAAAATTAATGTAATTTAAAATCTCAAAATGAAAAAAAGATATTTGAAACTAATTGCAGGTTTGATGTGTTTTAAAAATGTACAGCCCATTTCTCATTAGTGATAGGCCATTTTCTCGGCCAGCCGAATGAAGCTCTCCTCGTCTTGAAAGATTTGCAGCCCAACAGGCCTGACAAAGCGACTTACTTGGCAAATCACAAAAAAACTGGGTTGTGGCCTTGGACCCAGCTGTCAGCCTCTCCACGTACAGTACTCTTCCGATGGAAGTCGGTCATTGACCACATTGACCATGCCGCGCCGAGAGCACCAAGGCAGTGGACGACGGCGAGGCTTAGGAAGGGGACGATGTGGAGTCGGGGAAGACGCGGCAGTGGATGCCCATGCGGAGAGGAGTACGAGGGTTCACTGGTTCGGCTGCAGCGTGAGGCTGCTATCGCCGCAGAATAACAGGGGGTGTGGGTGAGTAGAGGGATACCCTGGGCCAGCGGTGGGAGTAGTAGGGGCGGTGAGGCCTCCATGGCATCATAGCCGGCCACGAGAGGTAGGAGCACGCGGCACGACCGGCGCTGCTTTGGGCGGCTGGAGCAAGAAGACCAGAGGTTGAAGAAGCACTATGGCCGTTGGATGGACATCGTACGGTCACTGGAGCTAGAATCGTTCATATTGACTAAGTTGACAAAGCCCTCCGTCCTCGTCAACTTAGTAGGCCCACAAGTCAGCCACCCACTATGATGGGTCCCAGCTAGCAGGGGTATTCATTTTTTGGTGCGTAATAAGGAGGCACTTCCTTGCGTGCGAAGATATAGCTGGTGGGTCCGACCTATTAGCGGGGGGAACGTTTTTTTCACGAAATACAGAAGCCCTTCCCACGTACAGTGCACATAGAGTGCGTAATAAGGAGGAACTTTCCTTGTGTGCGACCATGGACCTCGTGGGTCCCAGCCGTCGGGCTCTCCACGTACAGTCCTCTTTCGATGACACTCGTATGTTGACCACGCCGCGCTGAGCGCACCGAGGCGGTGGACGACGGCAAGGCCCCAGACTGGAACAACCCGGAGATGGGGAAGACGCGGCAGTGGAGTCGCAGATGGAGAGGAGTGGGAAACTTGACTGGTTCGGGTGCGGGGTGGGCCTACACTCGGCAGAGAATAACAGGAGGTGCGGAGTGGAGGGATAGCATGGCCGTCGACGGGGTAGCGTTTCGCTGAGGAGCGCAAAACAACGCCATTGGATGCCGAAGGCTAGAGCAGGTGGTTCCGGCAGCGCTGGGGGAAGAAGACGAGAAATTGAAGAAGAATGCCGGCCGTTGGATGTAAATCCAACGCCTTCTTAGGCTTCGACATACTGGCCCACATGTCAGCCAGTCCATTTGTTTTTTTAGCCCATTTGGTGGGCTGGGTGAAACAATGATGTAGCATCTATGCAGCCCGTTTAAATCCCATTTGCATTTTTCTCGAAATCCACGGAGTTGCTGGGCTGGGTGAAAATATCATGTTGGGCTAGACGGAGAAATGTTATAAAAACATAAACACATGATTGCACGTCAGTAAAATCTTTGCAAGCTTATGTACGCAATCACTAGGAGTTAACTTGGCAAGTTATATATAAACAATTATTATTATTATTGTGTAAGAACTTTCAACTTACGAAATAAAATATCATTTTAATTTGATGAGTTAATAGTATGTGGGGTGTTATTATTTTTTAGGCTAGACGTGGGCAGTTGAGTTGGTTCTAGGGGAATGTACTAGGAGAAAACTCAGTTTACATCGAAAAATAAAGTGGGAGAAAATTCAGAGACCTGCTGGGTCCACCTGAGGAGAGGAATATGTTGGGGGGAAGGAGATTCAAAGCACGGCAGCCGAGTGAACTAGTTTTTTTCATGGACAAGTGAACTAGTTTACATACATAAGCAAATAGCCACTAAAAAAAGCAATGAGGTTAATGGGTTCTTAAAAGAAATATTTCGGACAAAACAGATAATTACGACACATAGGCTAATGCATGAAACACTCAGATGATAAAGGTGCTTATAAACAGATAAAGTACAACATCTAAACCTTCCTGGCACGCTTGATCATGATGTTGCGGTTGTCCGTGTACTCGTCGGTTACGGGAAGCAGACATGCCCTCATGTCCAAGATCTGCTTGTTCATGTCGTAGCATGCGTATGCGTCCTTGGTCGCGTAGGTTATGTAGGCTAGATTCAGAGGTACCTCCCACGTGTTCAGGTTGTCTTCTTTCATGTTGGCATATCAGGGGTCGATGATGGTCTCAGCGAGGTCAACCACGGAGTCCTTCTCCTGCCCGTTGCTGATGATCTTGTATTGCTTCTGGATGTCGACAAGCTTGTTGCACCAGATGGCCGAATCGTCGCGTTCTTCCTTCTCTCCACCGTAGCGAAGGTGCAGTCGGCGCTGCTGATGAAACGGGCGAATGCTCCAGAACCTGGTGCAGCCATAGGACTGAGGCGAGGCAGAGCTTCACCGAGTCCGTATCGTTGGTGTACATCACATTCAACTTGGTGCAGCCATAGGACTGAACGGCGAACTAACTCCTTGCTGAAGTCCATATCCAGCAGGCTCACCCCTCGGATCGCCATTGGAGTCTCTTCGAGTGAACGAGTGTGTAGGCGGCGGCAGTAGTTCGTTTTTCAGCTCTTGGGGAACTGGATTCAACAGTAAGCTGAGTGTGTACAGGCGACAACAGTTACTACCCCTCCCTCGTCCGCTGCATGCCCGGCAGAAGATGCACCCTCGGCGCATTCAAACGCCTCCATTAAGAAACCTACTTCGGCCACACGTCGGTTCACGAGCGGGTCTGTATTGGTACTATAATAACAGGAGTTAGTGGTCACTTTACTTAAATTTAATTAGCTTTAATAGAAATTTATACTTAAAACAAGCAATGCATTGGCTCGTTCTATCAGTGCCACGGGATCAACATGCACAACAATTAGAATTATTATTCTCAGGACGCACATGATCAGCACATTTGTCGCACTTCCACAAAGATAATACTACCAAGTTTGAACTGTTTGTTATGGTTGCTGTCCTCCGCATCATCATGCCGTGTTTCCAGCTTGCAAGATTCAGAACCAACAAATAAGATCCAAATAATAAATACAACAAAATGCCTACACATCTCATTGATTCCCAGCTTGCAAGATTCAGAACCAACAAATAAGATCCAAATAATAAGTACAACAAAGATGCCTACACATCTCATTGATTCCCAGCTTGCAAGATTCAGAACCAACAAATAAGATTCAAATAATAAGTACAACAAAGATGCCTACACATCTCATTGATTCCCAGCTTGCAAGATTCAGAACCAACCCATTAGAGCCTTTTGATAAAGTGAATATCGGGATTAAATCCATCTTGGCTAGCCATGTCATACAATCGAAGAACTTGGCGAATGCTCTTGACCGTCACAACATCTGTAATTGAGTATTCCCGTTTGCACAGCATGTTTGCACAGCACAAAGAAGGAGACAGGAGAGCATGATTTCACTTTAATAGCGGCCTCCTTGAACTCAACCTCCAGCTCCACTAGGATGAGGTCTGCCTGGAGTTCCATGATTCAATTTATGCGCCTTTTTCTGCGGTTCACCTGAAATGAAGCAAAGATTGCATCATTCAGCTAGCAAGAAGTACTTGCTCTTGTGAGCTGGCAGGTTCTTCTTTAGTAGTTGCACTAAAATTGAGGAACATTAAGGTTGACTGTCCGGCTCATGTAAGGTGCAACTATAATTTTCTTATCCTTTTGTGCAGTTCCACTAAAATAAAGTGCCATTGTGGTGACAGTGATGGCTCCATCTTGCAAAGGCTAATAAAATGTTGCACGAGATTACCAGCAGAACTTGACGGAGATTTTGGAAACTCCAATCACCATTTTGTGCAGTTCCACCAAAATTGAGAGATGTTGCCCACGTGACATTTTAGTTGAACTGCACAAGACACTCATTCCAAAAAAAAGTGTTCTGTGCAGTTCACCAAAAGGTCACAATAGCAACAAGGTGAAATGGATATCCCTATCTACACAAAATGATAGAAAGTAAACAGTTGTTGGTCAATAAGAATATACGAAACATATACAAAATGAAAATAAGCATCTTAATTATGTCCGTGGAGCTGAACTCAACAATCGGCGCCTGATCAGGTTCGATGGGCGCGGATGCATGCGGTTCAGAATCTATGGCCAAAGACGAATCCAAGGTTCCGGTGACACAGGCCCCGCTCGAGGCTGTATCTGTGTGTGGCTCCAATACCGCTGAGTCTGCGGCTTCCGTGGCGGGGTTGAGCTTCCCGTCCTCGGACGGTGCAATCTGCTCTGGATCTAGGGCTAGAGTAGTTACAGGCGCTATCTCCTGAGCACGGTTCGATGACAGATTTAGGTCATGTTCATCAAGGTGGCAGGGAGCGGCCGTCATGGGCTCAAATCTGTCGAAGATCAAGTCTCCGCGGATATCGGCCACATAATTCAAGCGTCCAAACCTGACCTGATGGCCATGGGCGTAGCTGTCAATCTGCTCTAGATGGCCAAGCGAGTTGGCCTGTAGTGCAAAGCCGCCGAATACGAAGATCTGTCCAGGGAGGAAAATCTCCCCCTGGACTGCATTGTTGTAGATGATTGATGGAGCCATCAAACCTTTTGGTGACGATGCAGTGGAACTCTCAATGAAAGCACCAATGTCGGTGTCAAAACCGGGGGATCTCGGGTAGGGGGTCCCGAACTGTGTGTCTAAGGCTAATGGTAACAGGAGGTGGGGGACATGATGTTTACCTAGGTTCGGGCCCTTGATGACCCACAAGTGTAGGGGATCTATCGTAGTCCTTTCGATAAGTAAGAGTGTCTAACCCAACGAGGAGCAGAAGGAAATGACAAGCGGTTTTCAGTAAGGTATTCTCTGCAAGCACAGAAATTATCGGTAACAGATAGTTTTGTGATAAGGTAATTCGTAATGGGTAACAAGTAATGAAAGTAAATAAAGTGCAGCAAGATGGCCCAATCCTTTTTGTAGCAAAGGACAAGCCTGGACAAATTCTTATATAGAGAAAAGCGCTCCCGAGGACACGCTCATATGATTCGCGTTCGTTACTTTGATAATTTGGTATGTGGGTGGACTGGTGCTTGGGTACTGCCCTTTCTTGGACAAGCATCCCACTTATGATTAACCCCGATTGCAAGCATCCGCAACTACAAAAGAAGTATAAAGGTAAACCTAACCATAGCATGAAACATATGGATCCAAATCAGCCCCTTACGAAGCAACTCATAAACTAGGGTTTAAGCTTCAGTCACTCTATTAACCCATCATCTACTTATTATTTCCCTATGCCTTCCTCTAGGCCCAAACAATGGTGAAGTGTCATGTATTCGACATTCACATAACACCACTAGAGGAGAGACAACATACATCTCATCAAAATATCGAACGAATACCAAATTCACATGACAACTTATAGCAAGACTTCTCACATCTCCTCAGGAACAAACGTAACTACTAGCAACCCTCTGGTACCAATCTGAGGCTTTGAGACAAAGATCGGATACAAGAGATGAACTAGGGTTTGAGAGGAGACGGTGCTAGTGAAGATGTTGATGGAGATTGACCCCCTCCCAATGAGAGGATCGATGGTGATGACGATGGTGATGATTTCCCCCTCCCAGAGGGATGTTTCCCCGGTAGAACAGCTCCACTAGAGCCCTAGATTGGTTCCGCCAAGGTTCCGCCTCGTGGCAGCGGTGTCTCATCCCGAAAGCTTGCTTATGATTTTTTTTCCAGGGTAAAAGACTTCATATAGCAGAAGATGGGCACCGGAGGCCTGCCAGGGGGCCGACGAGGCAGGGGGCGCGCCTAGGGGGGTAGCCCCCCCCCCTCCCACCCTCGTGGACGGTGGCTGGCCCCCCTCTGGTATTTTCTTTGCTCAATATTTTATATTAATTCCAAAAATAACTTCCATGGAGTTTCAGGGCTTTTTGAGTTGTGTAGAATAGGTCTCTAATATTTGCTCCTTTTCCAGCCTAGAATTCCAGTTGTTGGCATTCTCCCTCTTCGTCTAAACCTTGTAAAATAAGAGAGAATAGGCATAAGTATTGTGACATAACGTGTAATAACAGTCCATAATGCAATAAATATCGATATAAAAGCATGATGCAAAATGGACGTATCAACTCCCCCAAGCTTAGACCTCGCTTGTCCTCAAGCGGAAGCCAATAACGAAAAATATGTCCACATGTTTAGAGATAGAGGTGTCGATAAAATAAAATACGGACATGAGAGCATCATGATCATTCTAAATATTTTCATATGATTTCTTATGCTCAAGTAATAATCTATCCACAATGTCAAGTATGAATCAAAAACTTCATTGAGGACTAACAAACTATGCTCTCGGACATTGAAGCAATTGCAATTTATCATAGCATCAGAAATAGTCAATATAAGAGCCTTTCTGCAAGTCCACATACTCAACTATCATTTAGTCTTTCACAATTGCTAACACACACGCAATACTTATGGGTATGGAGTTTTAATTGGACACAGAGAAGATAGGGGTTTATAGTGTTGCCTCTCAACCTTTTACCTCAAGGTTAATGTCAACAATAATAGTTCGTGCTAACTTACATCCAATTGGATATATATATATATATCAGGATCTTTCCAACACAAGGTTCTTGCCAAAGGATAAGATGTAAAAAGGAAAGGTGAAGATCACCACGACTCTAGTAAAAGATATAACACAAAAGTAAAAGATAGGCCCTTCGCAGAGGGAAGCAGAGGTTGTCATGTGCTTTTAGGGTTGGATGCATAAAATCTTAATGCCAAAGAATGTCACTTTATATTGCCACTTGTGATATGGACCTTTATTATGCAGTCCGTCGCTTTTATTTCTTGCACATCACAAGATCGTATAAAGCTTATTTTCTCCCACACTAATAAATCATACATATTTAAAGAGAAATTTTTTATTGCTTGCAACAATGACAACTTACTTCAAGGATCTTACTTAATCCATGGGTAGATATGGTGGACTCTCATTGCAAAACTGGGTTTAAAGATATTCAGAAGCACAAGTAGTATCTCTACTTGGTGCAAAGAATTTGGCTAGCATGAGGGGGAAAGGCAAGCTCAACATGTTGGATGATCCATGACAATATACTTTATTTCAGATATAAGAAAACATAACCCATTACGTTGTCTTCTTTGTCCAACATCAACTCTTTAGCATGTCATATTTTAATGAGTGCTCACAATCATAAAAGATGTCCAAGATAGTATATTTATATGTGAGAACCTCTCTTTCTTTATTACTTCCTATTAGTTGCAACAATGACCAAAACTATGTTTGTCAACTCTCAACTGCTTTTATTCATCATACTCTTTATATGTGAAGTCATTACTCCCCATAAGATCAATATGATTTCTTTATTTCTTTTATTCTTTCTTTTTCTTTTATTCCCTCAAGATCATAGCAAGATAGCAAAGCCCTTGACTCGAGACTAATCTTTATTATATATAGCTCACAGACTCAATTACATAGAGGAATCATAAAGCAAAACTCAAAACTAGATCATTCTAAAACTTTATTCTACTAGATCAAGATATTACCAAAAGGATCAAACTAAGAAAAACGGTAAAGATAGGAGTGTGATGGTGATACGATACCGGGGCACCTCCCCCAAGCTTGGCAGTTGCCAAGGGGAGTGCCCATACCCATGTGATTATGTATCCTTCTTCGGAGGTGATGATGATGGAGTTGTTGATGATGTAAGCTTCTTCCTTAATTTGCGCTTGAGGATGGAATTTTGCTCCCTTAGATCATCGATCTCCTGCTCAAGGCTTAATATCCTTTTGCATAACTCATGTTTGTTCTCCTGCAAGAGACGAAAATGGATAAACTCGATCTTAGGTTTCTTTGTTCTATCGGGGAGGCTTGACTTTTTAAACTCCACATGCATGTCCCCAGGTTGAGGTAATGGGGCTTCATCTTCATCTGAGCTTGTCTCCTCCTTTCCCTTTGGCTCGTAGTCTTCTTCTTCCTCAGTGGTCCACCCATAATGCTCCAAGTCCCCGTAGACCTTAGGGTCTGCAAGGTAATCAGCCACATAGCTTTCTCCCTCCGAATCCTGGGACGACATATTGCTCAAATCTACGGCAGAAACAACTCAAAACAAAAACAGAGGATTTCATCATGGTACGGTGGTCAAAACCTTCGGGAGATTATATAATGAATTTTTACCGACCAAAAGAAGTATCGTGCAAGAAAACAGAGTCCGGAGAGCACATGAGGTGCCCACGAGGCAGGGGCGCGCCCAGGGGGTAGGGCACGCCCTCCACCCTCATAGACGCCTCGTGTCCTTCCTGGACTACTCCTTATTTTCCTATTTTCTTAAATATTCCAAAAGGAGAGAAATTGCAATTATAACTGTTTTGGAGTCAGTTTACTTACCGTGCCATATACCTATTCCTTTTTGGAGTCTGGAACATTCTGGAAAGTGTCCCTTATGTATTCCTCTGGGGTCACGGTGTCAATAACATTAGTTTCAACATTTATTGGATTACCTGACATATAATGTTAGATTCTTTGGCCGTTCACCACCTTTGGATTTGTGCCTTCGAAGTTGTTAATTTTTATGGCATCGGAATGATAAACCTCCTTGATAACGTAAGGACCTTCCCATTTAGAGAGGAATTTTCCTGCAAAAAATCTTAAATGAGAGTTGAAAAGCAACACATGATCACCTACATTAAACTCATGCTTTTGTATCCTTTTGTCATGCCATCTTTTAACCTTTTCTTTAAATAGTTTGGCATTCTCATAGGCTTGAGTTCTCCATTCATCAAGTCAGCTAATGTCAAATAACCTCTTCTCACCGACAAGTTTGAAATCGTAATTGAGCTCTTTAATGGCCCAATATGCCTTATATTCTAGTTCGAGAGGTAAGTGACATGCTTTTCCATAAACCATTTTATATGGAGACATACCCATAGGATTTTTATATGCAGTTCTATAAGCCCATAATGCATCATCAAGTTTCTTGGACCAATTCTTCCTAGATCTATTAACAGTCTTTTGCAAAATCAATTTAATCTATCTACTACTCAGTTCTACTTAGCCACTAGACTGTGGGTGATATGGAGATGCAATTCTATGATTAACATCATACTTAGCAAGCATTTTACAAAGAGCGCCATGAATAAAATGTGAACCACCATCAGTCATTAGGTATCTAGAGACTCCAAACCTCGGAAAAATAACTTCTTTAAGCATCTTAATAGAGGTGTTATGATCAGCACTACTAGTTGGAATAGCTTCTACCCCCTTAGTAATGTAATCAACAGCAACTAAAATATGTGTATACCCATTAGAGGAAGGAAACGGTCCCATATAATCAAAGCCCCAAACATCAAATGGTTCAATAACAAGAGAATAATTCATAGGCATTTCTTGACGTCTACTAATATTACCTATTCTTTGACATTCATCACAAGACAAGACAAACTTACGGGCATCCTTGAAGAGAGTAGGCCAATAAAAACCGGATTGCAATACCTTATGTGTAGTTCTATCTCCAGCGTGGTCTCCTCCATAAGCCTCGGAGTGACACTTGCGTAGGATCTGTTCCTGTTCATGCTCAGGTATACAACATCTAATAACACCATCTACTCCTTCTTTATAAAGGTGTGGGTCATCCCAGAAGTAATGTCTTAAATCATAGAAAAACTTTTTCTTTTGCTGGTATGTGAAACTAGGTGGTATAAATTTAGCAACAATGTAATTAGCATAATCAGCATACCATGGAGCAGTACGAGAAGCATTTATGACAGCTAATTGTTCGTTAGGAAAGCTATCATCAATAGGTAGTGGGTCATCAAGAACATTCTCTAACCTAGACAAGTTGTCTGCAATAGGGTTCTCAGCTCCCTTTCTATGAATAATATGCAAATCAAATTCTTGTAGTAGGAGAACCCATATAATAAGTCTAGGTTTAGCATCTTTCTTTTCCATAAGATATTTAATAGCAGCATGATCAGTGTGAACAGTTACTTTAGAGTCAACGATATAAGGTCTAAACTTATCACAAGCAAATACAACTGCTAAAAATTCTTTTTCAGTAGTAGCATAATTTCTCTAGGCATTGTCTAGAGATTTACTAGCATATTGAATAACATTTAGTTTCTTATCAACTCTTTGTCCTAGAACAGCACCTAAGGCATAGTCACTAGCATCGCACATAATTTCAAAGGGTACATTCCAATCAGGTGACTGAACAATATGTGCAGAAAATTGAAGCTTTCTTAAGTAATTCAAATGCTTCTACACAATCATCATCGAAGACAAAAGGAATATCTTTTTGCAAGAGATTAGTCAGAGGCCTAGAAATTTTAGAGAAGTCCTCAATAAACCTCCTATAAAAACCGGCATGACCAAGGAAACTTCTTATACCTTTAATGTCTTTAGGACACAGCATCCTTTCAATAGCATCAACTTTAGTTTTATCAACTTCAATACCTCTTTCAAAAAATTTATGCCCCAAGACAATGCCTTCATTAACCATAAAGTGGCATTTTTTTCCAATTCAAGACAAGATTAGTTTCTTCACATCTGTGGAAAACTCGATCAAGGTTGCTCAAGCAATCATCAAAAGAAGATCCATAAACGGAGAAATCATCCATGAAAACCTCAACAATCTTGTCACAAAAGTCAAAGAATATAGCTATCATGCATCTTTGAAAGGTAGCAGGTGCATTACATAAACCAAAAGGCATACGTCTATAAGCAAAAGTACCGAAAGGGCAAGTAAAAGTGGTCTTTTCTTGATCCTCTTTTGACACAGGTATTTGAGAGAAACCAGAGTAACCATCTAGAAAGCAAAATGTGTATGTTTGGATAATATTTCTAACATTTGATCAATAAAAGGCAAAGGGTAATGATCCTTTTTAGTAGCTTTATTTAATTTGCGGAAATCAATTACCATCCTATAACCTATAACAATTCTTGGCGGGATCAATTCATCTTTATCATTAGGAACGACAGTAATACCTCCCTTCTTAGGGACACAATGGACATGACTTACCCACTGACTATCAGCAACGGGATAAATTATACCTGCCTCCACGAGCTTTAGTATTTCTTTTCTTACCACTTCTTTCATCTTAGGATTTAACCGTCATTGGTGATCAACAACTTGTTTGGCGTCTTTCTCCAATTTTATTTTGTGTTGGCATAGAGTGGGACTAATGCCCTTAAGATCATCAAGAGTGTATCCAATAGCAGCACGGTGCTTCTTCTGAGTTTTCAATAATTTCTCCTCTTCATGCTCTGAAAGGTTAGCACTAATAATAACAGGATATATCTTCTTTTCGTCAAGATAAGCATATTTAAGTGTATCAGGTAGTGGTTTAAGCTCAAACACGGGATCACCCTTGGGTGGTGGAGGATCCCCTAGAATTTCAACAGGCAACTTGTGTTTCAAAATAGGTCCCTATTTAAAGAATACTTCATCTATCTCCCTTCTTTCATTCATAAACATATCATTTTCATGGTCTAGCAAATATTGTTCTAAAGGATCATTAGGAGGCACGGCAATAGAAGCAAGACCAATAACTTTATCCTTACTAGGCAATTCTCTATCATGGGGTTGTCTACCAAATTTAGCGAAGTTAAAGTCATGAGACATATCCCCTAACCCAATAGTAACAACATCCTTTTTGCAGTCTATCCTAGCATTAACAGTATTCAAGAAGGGTCTACCAAATATGATGGGACAAAAGTTATCTTGTGGGGAACCAAGAACAAGAATGTCAGCAGGATATTTAACTTTCCCACACAAGACTGCAACATATCAAACAATCCCAACTGGTGAAATAGTATCTCTATTGGCAAGCTTAATTGTAACATCAATTCCTTCTATCTCAGCAGGTGCAATATCATGCATAATTTCTTTGTATAAGGAATGAGGTATCGCACTTTCACTAGCACCCATATCACATAAGCCATGATAACAATGATCTCCTATTTTAACAGAAATAACAGGCATGCCTACAACGGGTCTATGTTTATTTTTAGTATCGGGTCTAGCAATTCTAGCATCTTTATCACAGAAGTAAATAACATGCCCATCATTATTATCAGCCAAGAGATCTTTAACCATAGCAATACTAGGTTCAACTTTAATTTTCTCAGGTGGTGTAGGTGTTCTAGTATTACTCTTACGAACCACAGTTGATGCTTTAGCATGATCCTTTATCCTAACAGGGAAAGGTGGTTTCTCAATATAGGTAGTAGGAACAATAGGATCATTATAAGTGATAGTATTTTCTTAAACTTTAATAGGTGCAACTACATTTACTTCAATGGGAGGATTATATTTAAACCACTTCTCCTTAGGGAGGTCAACATGAGTAGATAATTATTCATAGAAAGAAGCTACTATCTCGGAGTCAAGTCCATATCTAGTGCTAAATTCACGGAAAACATCGGTATCCATAAAAGATTTATCACAATCAAACTTAGGTGTCATACCTGACTCCTTACCTTCGTCGAGATCCCAATCCTCAGAGTTGTGTTTAATTCTTTCCAATAAATACCATTTGAAATCAATAGTCTTCATCATGGAAGAGCCAGTACAAGAAGTATCGAGCATGGAGTGATTATTGAGAGAAAGCCGAGCATAAAAATTTTGAATAATAATTTCTCTTGAGAGCTCATGATTGGGGCATGAATATAACATTGACTTAAGCCCCACAAGCTTGAGCGATGCTTTCTCCTTCGTGAGGCCAAAAATTATAGTTCACGATGAACAAGATGCATAGGATAAAACTTCTGATGAAATTCCAATTTCAAACGGTTGTAGTTCCATGATCCCATATCATCACATAGCCTAAACCATGTCAATGCCTTTCCCTTAAAATATAAAGGGAAGACCTTCTTCTTGATAACATCCTCGGGCATACCTGCAAGCTTAAATAATCCACAAACTTCATCCACGTAGATTAGGTGCAAATTGGGATGCAATGTTCCATCTCCTGTAAAAGGATTAGCTAGCAGTTTCTCTACCATACCCGAAGGAATTTCAAAGTAAACATTTTCAGTAGGTTCAGTAGGTTGAGGAGCAACTCTTTGCTCTACTGGTCAGGGTGAATATACCCCGAACAAACCCCTCAAAGGGTTACTTTCCATAGTAACAAGTGACAGTAAATTTCAGCACACTATATAAATTTTTTCCTTACCAAGTTCCACTTACCAAAGGCACTTCACTCCTCAGCAACGGCGCCAGAAAAGAGTCTTGATGACCCAAAAGTGTAGGGGAATAAGGATTGGCAAGAGCCTAATCTTGGGGATGCCCAAGTCGTCCCAAGGTAATATTGAGGCACAACCAAGAGCCTGAGCTTGGGGATGCCCCGGAAGGCATCCCCTCTTTTGTCTTCGTCTATCGATAACTTTACTTGATGCTATATTTTTATTCACCACATGATATGTGTTTTGCTTGGAGCGTCTTGTATGATTTGAGTCTTTGCTTTTTAGTTTGCCACAATCATCCTTGATGTACACACCTTTTGAGATATACCCACATGAATCATGATTTATTAGAATACTCTATGTGCTTCACTTATATCTTTTGAGCTAGGCAATTTTGCTCTAGTGCTTCACTTATATCTTTTTAGAGCACGGCGGTGGTTTTATTTTATATAAATTGATGAACTCTCATGCTTCACTTATATTATTTTGAGAGTGTTTAAACAGCATGGTAATTTGCTTTGGTTATAAATTTAGTCCTAATATGTTAGGCATCCAAGAGGGATATAATAAAAACTTTCATATAAAGTACATTGAATACTATGAGAAGTATGGTTCCTTATGATTGTTTTGAGATATAAAGATGGTGATATTAGAGTCATGCTAGTAAGTAATTGTGAATTGGAGAAATACTTGTGTTAAAGTTTGTGATTCCCATGGTGAACCGTTATGTGATGAAGTCGGAGCATGATTTATTTATTGGTTGGCTTCCTTATGAGTGGTGGCCGAGGATGAGCGATTATCCGATATCGGGTTCTGGCAAAACCCTTAAGGTTCGAACTCTGGGGTGTGCACGAAGATCTCCTCCTACTGAATCTTGCTCTCAGCCTCGCCGCGATCCCTAAGCTAGACCGATGAACAACACAAGAGACACGAGATTTATACTGGTTCGGGCCACCGTTGTGGTGTAATACCCTAATCCAGTGTGTGGTGTGGTGGATTGCCTCTTGGGCTGATGATGAACAGCACAGAGGAAGAACAGCCTCGCGAGGAGAGGTGTTCTTGTGCTTGGTGGTGTGCGGATGAACTTAACTTCTCTTTCTACTGTGGTGTCTATCCCTATATATAGAGGCCCCGGTCCTCTTCCCAAATATTGAGCAGGAAGGGATCCAACAACGGCCATTTCGAAAGGGGAAGGATAGTACAAGCTATCCTGACTAAAGGTGGTCTTCGCCTGCCAAAGGTGCTGGTGATGACGCCGTCTTGGGCTCCATGATGACCTCCATCTTGCCGCTCTACTAGTCTTGGTCTCGTAGCACTGATATGTAAACCTTTGCCTCATGCCTCGGTACTCCATGCCTGCGCTTGCCCCCTTTGCGCCAAAGAGGAAACGAGGACACTGCGCGGCCTGGCGCCTGCCTAGCCTTGGTCGTCATGGCTTGCGTCACGGGAACCTCACGAGGTACCCCTTGCCTTGATCTCTCCGCCTCCTCACGAGCCTGCCTGGTGAGGCCACCCCTAAGGAGGCCTTGTGTCGTCCGCCCCGCGAGGCTTGGCCCCTCATGAGGGTCTTGAGTGTTGGTCGGTGAGGACGGGCCGTACTGGGCCACTGGTTGACCCACGTAGCAGGCCGCAGGCAGGCAAGTCTGGAGACCCCCATTCCCAGAACACCGACAGTAGCCCCCGGGCTCAAGGCGTGCTCGGACTTGGCTTAGCAGCAAAGACAAAGGGCAAGTGCGGAACACCGCGGGCCCCCATAGGCTGCGGCCTTGGTCGACGCTTGATTGTACATGGGCATCTCTGTTCCCCCACGCTGCCTTGGCAACTGCCCGATTTGGCGAGTCCCTGCTGCATGCAAAAAAGAGTCATCATTACCTGTGATCATGGAGGTCGACGGTTGGCCTCCCTGGGACTATAAATAAGGAGGGGCGAGAGCCCCGTTGTCCATCTCTTCTTGCTCTGCCTGCTTTTTCTCCCTTGCTCCATCTCCATCCTTGAAGCCAATGGCACTGATTCGCAGGTTCTCAGCCAAAGAGAAAGGGAAGGCCCCTCGGGAGGTGCCTGACCCTCTCCTACCGAAGAAACGGTCGGTCCCATGCCGCCGCAACGAGGTTGCGAGGCCGGAGATGACGAGGCCTTGGTGCGAGCGGCCACCTCCTGGGTTTCCGCTACCCCTGTACGCGTGAGCCGAGGATCCCAGAGAAAGGGATGACGAGCGACGCCTCCGTGCCACAGGCGAGGTCGACGAGTCATGGTGGCGTGCGCTGTCGCTCCTGGAGTCCACGCCGCGGACTCCTCTTGAGAGCTCGTGCTACACGCGGTGATGCCTCCAAGCACTTGGATCCGCTTCCCTTCGTTCTTTGCCATCGAGATGCCGTCGAGGGGGCCTCTCGAGCTTTGGCTGCAGCACACCGACTGTGGCGCTCCGGTGACCAGAGCGGAGGTTGAAGTCGTTGCCCCGGGCAAAGTCTTCATGACCCGAGGCTGGGGCGAGGTCGCCAAGGTCTGCCGAAAGGGGGGGCACCCTCGTAATTCATTTTGAATACGATGGCACCTCCTTGTTGCTCTTCAAGGTCTTCGGCGCTGAGGGCCACCGCCTGGAGTGCTGCCCCAGAGGAGGCAGTCAGGACATCGACGTGGCAGGGGCTAGGCCTGTCGTTCGCTTCCCCAATGGCTCCTCCGGCAGTAGCAGCGATGCTTGGGAGTCCAGCGACTCTCCAAGCTCTTCATGACTCCGGAGACGAGCGACGACAGCTACGTGCCCCCGATCTCGTGCCGCGCCCGGAGCAAGGCGGCAGTATCAGGCCGTCACCGCAGCTGATCTGGATGGGGTTGGCGCTGGCCTCCCGTGGCCCACTGTTGATGATGGCGTCGGCCATGGAGGCGCGGGTAGTTAGGGATCCTTAGGATTCTTGTCTTTTGTTCCCTGCGAGGAATCAGAAAAAGACACCCCATGGGGGCATGTAAAGGGTTCGCGATGTATTTTGCTGATGTGATCCTTATTATGAAATTGTGTGAACGCTTGTCCTGTCCCGGCTTGGTTCCCCCTTTCTAACCTCGCGAAGGTTTAGCGCTCTATGCTGATAGGTCCCTGTCCCCAGGCAGGCTGTAGCTGTCGCTGGTATGGCAGGTCGCGATGTCGTGGTCAAGGCCAGGAGGTGAGCGGCCTGAGGTCCAGTAAGAGCCCTTGAGGCGCGATGCTCAGGAGGTCCCCTTTAGCGTGCAAGCACCCGCCGAGAGGTGAGAAAGGAAGGCAACATTGCCGTCACAGAGCCACATCAAGTGAAGATTTTGCATTGCAGCAATTAGCTGTTCCAGGCGCGAAACTTATCTTGGTAATATGGAGCGGCTCCCTTGTGTCGCACCAGACTAGTGCGTCGGCAGCTATGGCACAACTAGGTTAGGCCCTCGTGAGCTTTCCCCTATTCTTCCCCACACTCTCCTTCATGCTCTACGTCCTCAGGTCCCGGCCCACGAGCAAACTCAGCCGCCGCTGGTATGCCAGGTCGTGGTGCCGTGGTCAAGGCCAGGGGTTGAGGGCTGGAGAGCTAGTAAGAGCTCCTGAGTCGTGATGCTCAGGAGCCCCCCTTTTAACGCGCAAGCGGATCGTGTGGGAAAGAGAAAGAGAGAGCTCGTATGGCCGGCCATTGTAGACCTCAGGAGGTTCCTATAAATCAGCACAAGGAATGCACGGGTTGCCATTGTGATTGCTGGCTGGCCATTGGTTGCTTCGAGAGAGAGGTGAGGGCACTGAGGGCCTGGTGAGCTGAGGCGTGCGAGGCTGCTGCGGGCTAGAGCTCGACCACTCAGGTTTGTCAACGTTGCAGGGATGGACCCATGTGCAAGCGTCGTGCCAGCGTGAGCAGCTCCAGTGGTAGATGTCAATCAAACAGGCGGTAATCACAGGCAGGTTAAACATGAAAGGCAAATCAGCTTAGGCAACACGGAATGGATACATGCCACTAGGTCAGGCCCGAGCGGCTTGGGGATGATGCAGCCCGAGGGGCACCCCCAGCAAGATAAACTAAAGACATAAGCAAAAGGGATACATGCCGCAGGGACGGACCCATGCGGCCTAGGAATGAGGCAGCCCTGAGGGCGCTGCCAGCTGAAATGAACTTGGAAGACGTCACCTAGTTCCATTATAGAGGGGGTGTTGGAGTAGCTGAAGATATGGCTGAAGATGCGCAGTGAAGAGACCGACCCTCACGAGCCGCTGGAGCCCTGAGCCTCGGGAGGCTCTGCGGGTCCAGGTGGATCCTCGAGGACCGTCTTCATCTCTGCTAGGACCGCGTGGTGCTCGGCCTCCTGAGCCGCCAGAATGCTCCGCAGGTGATGCTGGAAGGTGGCAGCCGCGTTTGGCAGGCCGAAAGGAATGCGAACGTAGCTGTGTGGCTGACCCTCGTAGCATCCCGCGCGCGAAGGCCAGAGGCGCTCCTGAGATGCGGCGCGGTTGAGCCCTGGGACGTCGATGCAGACGCGCAGCCCACCATCCTCACCTGGATGGGGGGCACGCTAGGCAAGCGGCGGTCGCCGCGCATGGCTCTTGCTTCCTGAAGCTCCTGAGTAGTCTTGGTAATGAACTCCTGAACGTTGGGCTTACCACGCCCTGAGACCTCCTAAGGGAAACGTGTTGCGAAGCACGCCTCCAAGTAGTGCCCGAGCGCCTCCCCCGTGATGTTGGCAAAGTCCAAGGCCCTCCAGAAGAGAGCCCCCGAGCCTTGCCCGGGGAGGGCACCGGGCGCGCCTTCCTATGCGATGGAAGGAGGCGCCCCTTGCACGAGCGCTGATCCTGACGCGGCACCTCCTGAGATGCCAACCTCACGAGGCCTTGAGCTGAGCGTTGTCTTCTTCTTCTTGGGGGCTACCTCAGGAGGATCCTCGCCCCTGATGTCTGGGTCCTCGATTGATGCAGCTTGGAAGGCACGCTCAAGGGAGCACACCACATCTCTCTCTTTGCAGGGGACCGTGATGATTCCGCTGCTTCCTGGCATCTTGAGGATGTTGTAGCCATGGTGGGTCACCGCCATGAACTTGGCCAGGGCTGGATACCCGAGGATGGCATTGTATGGCAGGTGTATGTGGGCGACATCGAAGTCGATGAGCTCGGTGCGGTAGTTGTTGTGCTGGCCAAAGGTGATAGGAAGGTGGACCTGCCCTATCGGAGTGGTGGAACCGTTGGTGACTCCTGAGAAAGGCTTGGTCGGCTGGAGCTGATCGTATGGCACTTGAAGGTTATCGAACATCTCGACGTACAAGACATTAAGCCTTGCGCCGCCATCGATGAGGGTCCTGGTGACTTGCACGTTGCTGATGACTGGGGAACAAAGCATCGGGAGGACGCCAGCAGTAGCTGCGCACTTGAGTTGACCTGCCGAGCTGAAGGTGATAGCACACTTGGACCACCTGAGTGGGCGCGTGGCCTCGAGCTTGGGAAGGACTACATTCACCTCGCGAGCAAACTACTTGAAGATGCGCTGAGAGGCTGGGGCCTGAGCTCCACCCAAGATGCAAGCGATAGTGCGTGGTTCCTAGAAGCCCCCAGCCCCCTCGTCATGGTGATGGTCGTCATTCCTTCTTGGCAGTGGCGGCACAGGAGGAAGGCCTGCGTTACCCTGCGGGCGGTCCTCACGAGGCTGATCCCTCCAGGTGCCCTCGTGAGGCTGGTCCTTCTAGCGATCCTCGCGAGGTCGGTCACGCCACTCCTGGCGAGGGCCACGGTCATCCCATCGTCCTCCGCCAGGTCCTCCTCCCCGGCCGTAGCCCCGGTCATTGCGCTCGGGGCGTCGACCGAAGCGTCCTTCTCGAACGGCCCTGAGCTCTTGGCATTCGTTGGTGTTGTGGGTGTGGAGGTTGTGGTAGGTGCAGAACGGTCGACTGCCCTTGGACGACTCCAGCTGGTCCCTGCCGCGCTTCTTGTCTGGCTCTACTGCGAGCACGGCTGCTCCTTTGCACTTCACGTCCTTGGCCTTGGCCTTCTTTTCTTCTAGGTTAGCAGCTGGATGCTTGAGGAGGGAGAGGTGTCCTTCCTCAGCTCTTGCGCACTTGGTCGCCAGGTTGAACAGCTCCAGAGACGTGCACAATTCCTCGTGGATGGCAAGCTCCTCCTTCATCTTGATGTTGCGGACGCCATCAAAGAACGCTGAGATGATGGCCTCGTCCGTCACCTTGGGAAGAGGCGGGAGCTGTTGAAGCGCTGGATATATTTCTGCGGGGTCTCTCCAGGCTGCTGCTTAATGCGGTGCAGGTCACCCGCGGCCGAAGGGCGGTCGTGAGTGCCCTGGAAGTTGGCGATGAAACGGTTGCGCATCTTGTCCCAAGAGGAGATCAAGCTGGGAGGCAGGTTCAGGAGCCAGGTACGGGCACCATCCTTGAGCGCCATGGGAAACCAGTTCGTCATGACCTTCTCGTCTCCGTTGGCCACCTCGATGCCCAGCTCATAGAGCTGCAAGAACTCTACGGGGTTAGCTGTACCGTCGTAGCGAGGAGGCAGTTCCGGCTTGAACCTGCCCGGCCAGGCGATGCTACGGAGCTCGGTGGTGAAGGCGCGGCAACTTGTTGTGGTCACAGGAGCCCTTTGCTGATGCAGGGCTTGCTCCTGCTGGTACCCGCGCTCTGCCGCTAGGGGTAACACGGGGTCTTGGCGCACCGACGCAGGGACGCGGTCTTGTCATGCTGGTGCAGTAAGCACGGGAGCACCTTCTCGAGGTCGACGGATATCTTGGCAGCTTCTTTCTTGTCGCGCGGGCGCTAGATGCGGTGGATCACGTCCAGGGGTCATGCGCCTTGGAGCCAGGGCGCCGTCTTGGGGCGGAGGTGGCGGAGGTGCTCCCTGAGCTGCATCGCCCATGCCTGACGGAGGGCGAGGCAGCAAGAGGGACGGCACGGGAGAGCCCCCTGCGGCGCTGACGAGCTCGGTGATGCGAGCGAGCCAATCTTCGTAGAGGTCGTCGACGGGGCGGTAGTGCAGGAGCTCACGTGCCAGGAGCAACACAGCCTGCGCGTCCATGGGGGCGCGACGAGCATGAGACGACGAACCAGCTAGGGTCAGCGATGGAGTGGCGGTGCAGCCTTCCCGCTGCACTGAGGGGTGCAGCAAAGATGCTTGCTACTCATTCCCTGCCGGGCCGGTGGCGGCGTTGGCGGCTGGCGACGGAGAACGACGAGGAGGCCCGCCGACAGGAGCAGTCTGGGCGACGCGAGAGGCAAGAGTAGCCCGGCGCTCGGTGCGGGCTCGGCGAGCCTCAGCCATGGATGCGACAAAGCAATGGGACGCACATCGGCGGAAGGATGATTCCGGCGCACCCCTACCTGGCGCACCAAATGTCGGATATCGGGTTCCGGCAAAACCCTTCAGGTTCAAACTCTGGG
Source organism: Triticum dicoccoides (assembly GCF_002162155.2). NCBI lineage: Eukaryota > Viridiplantae > Streptophyta > Magnoliopsida > Poales > Poaceae > Triticum > Triticum dicoccoides. The sequence continues at coordinate 600,610,804 of NC_041381.1, forward strand.
ATGTGCATGAAGATCTCCTCCTACCGAATCTTGCTCTCAGCCTCGCCGCGATCCCTAAGCTAGATCGATGAACAACACAAGAGACACGAGATTTATACTGGTTCGGGCCACCATTGTGGTGTAATACCCTAATCCAGTGTGTGGTGTGGTGGATTGCCTCTTGGGCTGATGATGAACAGTACAGAGGAAGAACGGTCTCGCGAGGAGAGGTGTTCTTATGCTTGGTGGTGTGCGGATGAACTTAGCATCTCCTTCTACTGTGGTGGCTAGCCCTATATATAGAGGCCCAGGTCCTCTTCCCAAATATTGAGCGGGAAGGGATCCAACAATGGCCATTTCGAAAGGGGACAGCTAGTACAAGCTATCCTGACTAAAGGTGGTCTTCGTCTGCCAAAGGTGTTGGTGATGACACCGTCTTGGGATCCACGGTGACCTCCGTCCTGGCGCTCTGCTAGTTTTGGTCTCATTGCACCGATATGGAAACCTTTTCCTGATGCCTCGGTACTCCGTGCCTGCGCTTGCCCCCTTTGCACCAAAGAGGAAACGAGGACATTGCACGGCCTGGCGCCCGCCTGGCCTTGGTCGTCATGGCTTGCGTCATGGGAACCTCGCGAGGTACCCCTTGCCTTGATCTCTCCGCCTCCTCACAAGCCTGCCTGGTGCGGCCACCCCTGAGGAGGCCTTGTGTCGTCCGCCCCGCGAGGCTTGGCCCCTCGCGAGGGTCGCAACAGGACGCAGGCAGGCAAGTCTGGGGACCCCAGTTCCTAGAACACCGACAGCGATGGTCTTTTCCTAGAACGCGCGTAGTACTTTGATAACTAATAGATTTTTGCAATAAGTATGTGAGTTCTTTATGACTAATGTTGAGTCCATGGATTATACGCACTCTCACCCTTCCACCATTGCTAGCCTCTCTAGTGGCGCACAACTTTCGCCGCTACCATACACCCACCATATACCTTCCTCAAAACAGCCACCATACCTATCTATTATGGCATTTCCATAGCCATTCCGAGATATATTGCCATGCAACTTTCCGCCGTTTTTTTATTATGACACGTTTCATCATTGTCATATTGCTTAGTATGATCATGTAGTTGACATTGTATTTGTGGCAAAGCCACCGTTCATAATTCATTCATACATGTCACTCTTGATTCATTGCACATCCCGGTACACCTCCGGAGGCATTCATATAGAGTCCTATCTTGTTATAAGTATCAAGTTGTAATTCTTGAGTTGTAAGTAAATAAAAGTGTCATGATCTTCATTATTAGAGCATTGTCCCATGTGAGGAAAGGATGATCGAGACTATGATTCCCCCACAAGTCAGGATGAGACTCCGGACGAAAAAAAAGAGGCCAAAAAAATGAGAGAAGGCCCAACAAAAAATAGAAAAAAATAAAAACGAGAGAAAAGAGAGAAGGGACAATGCTACTATCCTTTTACCACAGTTATGCTTCAAAGTAGCACCATGATCTTCATGATAGAGAGTCTCCTATGTTGTCACTTCCATATACTAGTGGGAGTTTCTCATTATAGAACTTGGCTTGTATATTCCAATGATGGGCTTCCTCAAATTGCCCTAGGTCTTCGTGAGCAAGCGATTTGGATGCACACCCACTTAGTTTCTGTTTGAACTTTCATAAACTTATAGCTCTAGTGCATCCATTGAATGGCAATCCCTACTCACTCACATTGATATCTATTGATGGCATCTCCATAGCCCGTTGATACACCTAGTTGATGTGAGACTATCTCCTTCTTTTTGTCTTCTCCACAACCACCTACTATTCCACCTATAGTGTTATGTCCATGTCTCATGCTCATGTATTCCATGAAAGTTGAAAAAGTTTGAGAACATCAAAAGTATGAAACAATTGCTTGGCTTGTCATCGGGGTTGTGCATGATTTAAATATTTTGTGTGATGAAGATGGAGCATAGCCAGACTATATGATTTTGTAGGGATAAGCTTTCTTTAGCCATGTTATTTTGATAAGACATAATTGCCTTGTTAGTATGCTTGAAGTATTGTTGTTTTTATGTCAATATTAAACTTTTGTTTCGAATCTTATGGATCTGAACATTCATGCCACAATAAAGAAAAATTACACGGATAAGTATGTTAGGTAGCAGTCCACATCCAAAATTCTGTTTTTATTATTTACCTACTCGAGGACGAGCGGGAATTAAGCTTGGGGATGCTTGATACGTCTCCAACGTATCTATAACTTTTTATTGTTCCATGCTATTATATTATCTGTTTTGGATGTTTTATATGCATTAATATGCTATTTTATATATTTTTGGGACTAACCTATTAACCTAGGCCCAGTGCCAGTTCCTGTTTTTTCCTTGTTTTTGAGTTTCACAGAAAAGGAATACCAAACGGAATGAAACCTTCGCGAAGATTTTTCTTGGACCACAAGACTACCAGGAGACTTGGAGATGAAGTCGGAGGAGCCACGAGGCGGCCACAAGGACGGAAGGCGCGCCCCCCACCCTTGTGGGGCCCTCGTGATCTTCCTAACCTAATTCTTTCGCCTATATATTCCCAAATATCCCCAAACCACCAGAGGCATCGACGAAACCACTTTTCCACCATTGCAACCTTTTGTACCTGTGAGATCCCATCTAGGGACCTTTTCCGGTACCCTACTAGAGGGGGATTCAATCGCGAAGGGCTTCTACACAACTCTATTGCCCTTCCGATGAAGCATGATTAGTTTACCACAGACCTATGGGTCCATAGCTAGTAGCTAGATGTCTTCTTCTCTCTCTTAGATTCTCAATACCATGTTCTCCTCGATGTTCTTGGAGATCTATCCGATGTAATACTCTTTTGCGGTGTGTTTGCCGAGATCCGATGAATTGTGGATTTATTATCAGCTTATCTATGAATATTATTTGAATCTTCTCGGAATTCTTTTATGCATGATTTGATATCTTTGTCATTCTCTTCGAACTATCAGTTTGGTTTGGCCAACTAGATTGGTTTTTCTTGCAATAAGAGAAAGTGCTTAGCTTTGGGTTCAATCTTACGGTGTCCATTCCCAGTTACAGTAGGGGCAGCAAGGCACGTATTGTATTGTTGCCATCGAGGATAAAAAGATGGGGTCATATTGCTTGAGTTAATTCTTCTACATCATGTCATCTTACTTAATGCGTTACTTTGTTCTTCATGAACTTAATACTCTAGATGCAGGCAGGAGTCAGTCGATGTGTGGAGTAATAGTAGTAGATGCAAAATCATATCGGTCTACTTGACATGGACGTGATGCCTATATTCATGATCATTGACTTAGATATTGCCGTAACTTTATGCTTTTCTATCAATTGCTCGGCAGTAATTAGTTCACCCACTGTATTATTTGCTATCTTGTGAGAAGCCTCTAGTGAAACCTATGGCCCCCGAGTCTATTCTCCATCATATAAGTTTCCGATCTACTATTGCAATCTTTTACTTTCTTATCTATAAACCGAAAATACCAAAAATATTTACTTTATCGTTTATCTATCTCTATCAGATCTCACTTTTGCAAGTAACCGTGAAGGGATTGACAACCCCTTTATCGCGTTGGGTGCAAGTTGTTTGATTCTTTGTGCAGGTATTCGGTGATTTGTGCATTGTCTCCTACTGGATTGATACCTTGGTTATCAAACTGAGGGAAATACTCATCTCTACTTTGGTGCACCAGCCTTTCCTCTTCAAGGGAAAAACCAACGCAAGCTCAAGAAGTAGCAATGTGCGGGCCGAGCTAGTACTACTTAATTACGTACCCTGGGTCTAGCCCATTTCAGCTCTTATTTCCATGGGACTCTAACGTGTTTGATGAACTTTTGCCCAACCCTGCTCGCGGGCAAAGAAAATGAATAAAGGAGTTATTAATTAGTTGATATTAGGAAATGAACTAAATAGGCCGACATAGTGCGATAATGATTGAAATTACCTCAATCATCCCCCTCATGTTTGTGTACTCTTTAGTTCTTTAAGTAGTGAGTTCAATACTTGAAGTTTTCCCTCGTCAACTTCAATGATTAGCAGGATCCAGTGGAAACCGCATGCGCACACGTTTGTATAATTAAGCGGGCATGTGCATAACTCATCAACTACACTTATTAACATCTAGTAAGAAAAACAGAATTTGTAGTACAAGACAGTAACACTCACCCGAAGTTGTAAGGAAGTAGTATTTCTGGTTTGATATTTAGTTGCTTAAAAAACTCTAGCAAGCTTCTCTTTGTGTCTTTTTTGTGACGTGGCCATGTCTTCTCATTAACGGTATTTGGGTCAATGAACTCAATGCCATAGCGTCCATCTCTTTTCATTTCATACATCTTCATTTTTCATAATACCACAGAAAAGAATATAGTGAGGATAATTACAGGTAATGAATGAGCACAACTAGAGACTTAAATTACAGAAAGAAATCACTCACAGACAATAGCAACTGACGAGAGATTTGTCGAGTGCGTCTTGATTGAATAACTGAAACATTTCTTGAAACTCAACCCACAAATCTTTTTCATGGAAGTAATGTTCTACCTGACTTCCACCATGAGGGACTCTCGCCCGTTCTTTACTTATCTCAGGTACCACTCATGCAATATGCGCATTCTCGTTAATAGAAGCGGGATCTCCTCAGGCATGACCAGAGTTTGGTCGGGGACATATTTCCATTTTAGTTCCTTCTCTATAAAACCGGGAGTTCCTTGATGCCTAGGAGTTATTCAACAGTGAAATAGGCATCTTTAGCCTGCCTTCTATGATCGTCTGTTATTACTAGCTGATCGGTAATACTCACATGTGGTTGCACAATGAGCGGGGGGGTTGATTGCATTGCCTGTTCTCCCAACTGGGTAACAGTTTTCCACTTTTTTTACCAACTTCTTGGTTCGAGCTCGAGCTCAACTCCTTCTATTTTGTGCATGATATAACTTATTAATAGAGTGCTCATAGTCTGAGGCTGGTCTCTTCACAGCTGGTTGAGCATTATCAATAAAGTGTTGTATCATTTCCTCAGGTATTTTCTCCTTTGGTGGTGGTGGGGGGTTCTTCGCAAAAAAAGGTCTTCACTTGGGCATCCACTTTAGCGTTGATTTCCTTGATGGTCATCTCGTAATCCAACTTCTTTTTGGCAGGAGGAGAGTCCTTCTTGCTTGGTGTTCACTTGCACTTTGGAGAAGGGTGACGCGCCCGAGATTGATATGGCGGACTCGCGCTGATGGGCTCCGTCTCGGGATTGGGCGGTGGAGTCGGCTGGCACGGTGGCGGACTTGGAGGAGGAGTCGGCTGACGCGGTGGCGGATTTGGAGGAGCAGGAGTCGGCTCACGGGGTGGCAGACTTGGGGAAGGAGTCGGCTGACGCGGTGGCAGACTTGAAGGAGGAGGAGTCGGTGGCCTTGGAAAGACGATGCATCCTTTCTCCATAGAATGATACGGTGTATGGCGTCTCCCAGTGTGCGCTCATTGATACGTCCATTTTCCATCATGCTTTTATATTGATATTTATTGCATTATGGGGTGTTATTACACGTTATGTCACAATACTTATGGCTATTCTCTCTTATTTTACAAGGTTTATCATGAAGAGGGAGAATGCCGGCAGCTGGAATTCTGGCTGGAAAAGGAGCAAATATTGGAAACCTATTCTGCATAGCTCCAAAAGTCCTGAAACTCCAAGAAAGTCATTTTTGGAATTAATAAGAATTATTGAGCAAAGAAAGTACCAGAGGGGGCCCACACCCTGGCCACGAGGGTGGGGGCGCCCCCTCCCCCCTACTGGGCACGCCCCCTATCTCGTGGGCCCCCTGGTGGCCCTCCGGTGCCCATCTTCTGCTATATGAAGGCTTTTACCCTGAAAAAAATCATAAGCAAGCTTATGGTACGAAACTCCGTCGCCACGAGGCGGAACCAATCTAGGGCTCCGGCGGAGCTGTTCTGCCGGGGAAACTTCCCTTCGGGAGGGGGAAATCATCACCATCGTCATCACCAACGATCCTCTCATCGGGAGGGGGTCAATCTCCATCAACATCTTCACCAGCACCATCTCCTCTCAAACCCTAGTTCATCTCTTGTATCCAATCTTGTATCCAAAACCACAAATTGGTACATGTGGGTTGCTAGTAGTGTTGATTACTCCTTGTAGTTGATGCTAATTGGTTTACTTGGTGGAAGATCATATGTTCAGATCCTTAATGCATATTAATACTCCTCTGATCATGAACATGAATATGCTTTGTGAGTAGTTACATTTGTTCCTGAGGACATGGGTGAAGTCTTGTTATTAGTAGTCATGTGAATTTGGTATTCGTTCGATATTTTGATGAGATGTATGTTGTCTCTCCTCTAGTGGTGTTATGTGAACGTAGACTACATGACACTTCACCATTATCTGGGCCTAGAGGAAGGCATTGGGAAGTATATGATGGTTTGCTAGAGTGACAGAAGCTTAAACCTTAGTTTATGCGTTGCTTCGTAAGGGGCTGATTTGGATCCACTAGTTTCATGCTATGGTTAGGTTTACCTTAATACTTCTTTTGTAGTTGCGGATGCTTGCAATAGGGGTTAATCATAAGTGGGATGCTTGTCCAAGAAAGGGCAGTACCCAAGCACCGGTCCACCCACATATCAAATTCTCAAAGTAACGAACGCGGATCATATGAGCATGATGAAAACTAGCTTGATGATAATTCCCATGTGTCCTCGGGAGCGCTTTTCTCATTATAAGAAATTGTCTAAGCTTGTCCTTTGCTACAAAAAGGATTGGGCCACCTTCACTACAAAAAAAAGACACATCCATGACATTTTGGGCCAAACGAAAAAAAATTCTGTCATACATATGACACTTCTATGACGATAATTGTGACAAAACCCGGTATCATCATTGATGTGGTGGGCTCCTACTTCTATGACAAAAAGTCATGACAGAAAATGGGCTTTTCGTCCTGGGCGGGCCGGACACGCAGCTGCATGACATTCTTTGGGTCATCCATGATGGAAAAAACTGTGGTAGAAGCGAGGGGGAGGAAAATTTCGGGGAGTTACCGGTTACGGTGGGAGGTCGTGGGCCGAGCGATGCGCGTTTCTCTCATACACGTACACGCGTGTGTGCGAGGCGTTGGCTCTAACTGAACCCGAGCGAGGCGTTGGGCTCTAACTAAACCCGAGCGATTGCACTGCAGGCTACGCGTTACTGAACCCGAGCGATCGATCGATGGCTATTAACTGAACCCGATGGAGCGATTCCTTCTCTACTGCTGCTAACTGAAGCCGATCGATTGGATGAACAGTGAGCATTGCGGGGGGGTCTGGATGAACAGTGAGCGGTCGCATTGCCTCTGGATGAACAGGACTCCGTGGTGTGGAGGGCTGGATGAACAGTAGACGATGGAGGGGTGGCCGTGGAGGGGTGGTTGAACAGGACCCTGTGGTGTGGAGGGCTGGATGAACAGTAGACGGTGGAGGGTTGGATGAACAGTAGATGGTGGAGGCTGGATGAACAGGAGCCCGTGGAGGCTGGAGGAGGTCGACGGTAGCCCGTGAAGGCTGGAGGAGGTCGACGGTGGAGATGAACAGTATCTCGTGGAGTCCCGTTTTGCGGTACGCCACACCCCTCCCGATGAACAGGACCCCCGTTTCGACCGTAGGAGGTCCGTTTCATCCGTTTTGCGGTACGCCACACCCCTCCCGATCAACAGGACCCCCGTTTCGACCGTAGGAGGTCCGTTTCCTCCGTTTTGCGGTACGCCACACCCCTCCCTATCAACAGGACCCCCCGTTTCGACCGTAGGAGGTTCGTTTCCTCCGTTTTGCGGTACGCCACACCCCTCCCGATCAATAGGACCCCGTTCCAAACGTAGGAGGTCCGTTTCCTCCGTTGTGCGGTACGCCAGGCCTCGTTTCCATCGCCTGTTCCATCCAAGCCCTCCCGATGAACACGACCATGCATTCCGTTCTGACCCAGCCGGTTGGCTCCCCATGAACATGACGACGATGCTGTTTCTCCGTTCCGAGCCAACCATGTACGTATGCGCGAGTAGGCGTTCGAGACCCTACCTGTATGTACGTGTGTGGCCGTATTTTCTTTCTTGCACCCTCGCCGCTGTACGTACGTGTACATGCTACGTGCGCGCCTCTACTACGACACGTGCACGCCTCTACAACGACCAGTATGTACGTACATGTTCGCGACTAGAATGACAATCCTACGTACGCTTCGACCAGGTGGGTCCCGACTGTCAGGCACTTCCTTGCCTGCGAAGATGTAGCTAGTGGGTCCCAGCAGTCAGGGGGCCGAACCGTTTTTTTTTTTGCCCGGACGCACTTCCTTGCGTGCGAAGATGTAGCTGGTGGGTCCCAGCAGTCAGGGGCAAATGTTTTTTTCGCGAAATACGGTGGCCCGTCCAGTGGGTCCCTGCTGTCAGGTGGAGGAATAATTAATTTGCGCATAATAAGGAGGCACTTCCTTGCTATGGCCGTGGACCCAGCTGTCAGCCTCTCCACGTACAGTCCACCTCTGATGGAAGCCATTCCTTGACCACGTTGACCATGCCGCGCCGAGAGCACCAGGGTGGTGGACGACGGCGAGACCTAGGAAGGGGACGATGCAAAGCCGGGGAAGACGCGGCAGTGGATGCCCATGCGTAGAGGAGTCCGAGGGTTCACTGGTTCGCTGCGGTGTGAGGCTGCCGTCGCCGCAGAATAACAGGGGGTGTGGGTGAGTAGAGGGATGGCCTGGCCAGCGGTGGGGGTAGTAGGGGGCGGTGAGGCCTCCGCCGCATCGCAGCCGGCCACGGGAGGCAGGAGCACGAGGCATGACCCGCGCTGGTTTGGGCGGCTGGAGCAAGAAGACCAGAGGTTGAAGAAGCACTACGGCCGATGGATGGACATCGTACGGTCACTGGAGCTAGAATCGTGCATATTGACTAAGTTGACAAAGCCCTCCGCCCCCGTCAACTTAGTAGGCCCACAAGTCAGCCTGCCACTATACTGGGTCCTAGCTAACAAGGGAGTATTCATTTTTTTGTGCGTAATAAGGAGGCACTTCCTTGCGTGCGAAGATATAGCTGGTGGGTCCGAGCTTTCAGCGGCGGTAACGTTTTTTTTCACGAAATACAGAGGCCCTTTCGGTGGGTCGCTGATGTCAGGTGGAGGAATCATTATTTTGTGCGTAATAAGGAGGCATTTCCTTGCGTGCGGCCATGGACCCAGCTGTCGGCCTCTCCATGTATAGTCCACTTCAGATGCATGTCGGCCGTTGACCATGTTGACCAGGCCGCACCGAGAGCACCAGGGCGGTGGACGACGGCGAGGCCTAGGAAGGGAACGACACGGAGGCAGGGAAGACTCGGTAGTTTTTTCCCACGCGGAGGGGAGTACGACTGTACGAGGGTTTACTGGTTTGTCTGCCGTCGCCGGAGAATAACAGCAGGTGTGGGTGAGTAGAGGGATGGCTAGGCCAGCGATGGGAGTATGATGGGGTGGTGAGGCCTGTGCGGCAGCACAGCCGGACGCGGGGAGGAGGGACCAGGCAGTCCCGCCGGTGCTTGTTTGAGCGGCTGGAGCAGGAAGAGCAGAGATTGAAGAAGCACGATGGCCGTTGGATGGACATCCAACAGTCACTGCTTGTGCGTCAACCTTTTATTTTAGGAAAGCCTCAAATCAGTGGAAAACAGCATACAGCCCATCTGCCATTATTTCTAATAATTTACAGCCCATTTGCTAATTCTTAAGGTTTTTTTGGAGCCCATATTCTTTTTGTTAGCATTACAGCCCATATTGTGGCCACGGTTAAAAAATTATACGAAATTTTGCATATTTTGGTGCGGTCTGAACTGTTTTTAATCCCGAAATTTCGACTCACATTCAAACTGATTTTAAAAATAAATGTATATCAATATAAAATCCAACAAATTCTCCACGCATAAAAATTAATGTAATTTAAAATCTCAAAATGAAAAAAAAGATATTTGAAACTAATTGCAGGTTTGATGTGTTTTAAAAATGTACAGCCCATTTCTCATTAGTGATAGGCCATTTTCTCGGCCAGCCGAATGAAGCTCTCCTCGTCTTGAAAGATTTGCAGCCCAACAGGCCTGACAAAGCGACTTACTTGGCAAATCACAAAAAAACTGGGCTGTGGCCTTGGACCCAGCTGTCAGCCTCTCCACGTACAGTACTCTTCCGATGGAAGTCGGTCATTGACCACGTTGACCATGCCGCGCCGAGAGCACCAAGGCAGTGGACGACGGCGAGGCTTAGGAAGGGGACGATGTGGAGTCGGGGAAGACGCGGCAGTGGATGCCCATGCGGAGAGGAGTACGAGGGTTCACTGGTTCGGCTGCAGCGTGAGGCTGCTATCGTCGCAGAATAACAGGGGGTGTGGGTGAGTAGAGGGATACCTTGGGCCAGCGGTGGGAGTAGTAGGGGCGGTGAGGCCTCCACGGCATCATAGCCGGCCACGAGAGGCAGGAGCACGCGGCACGACCGGCGCTGCTTTGGGCGGCTGGAGCAAGAAGACCAGAGGTTGAAGAAGCACTATGGCCGTTGGATGGACATCGTACGGTCACTGGAGCTAGAATCGTTCATATTGACTAAGTTGACAAAGCCCTCCATCCTCGTCAACTTAGTAGGCCCACAAGTCAGCCACCCACTATGATGGGTCCCAGCTAGCAGGGGTATTCGTTTTTTGGTGCGTAATAAGGAGGCACTTCCTTGCGTGCGAAGATATAGCTGGTGGGTCCGACCTATTAGCGGGGGGAACGTTTGTTTCACGAAATACAGAAGCCCTTCCCACGTACAGTGCACATAGAGTGCGTAATAAGGAGGAACTTTCCTTGTGTGCGACCATGGACCTCGTGGGTCCCAGCCGTCGGGCTCTCCACGTACAGTCCTCTTTTGATGACTCTCGTATGTTGACCACGCCGCGCCGAGCGCACCGAGGCGGTGGACGACGGCAAGGCCCCAGACTGGAACGACCCGGAGATGGGGAAGACGCGGCAGTGGAGTCGCAGATGGAGAGGAGTGGGAAACTTGACTGGTTCGGGTGCGGGGTGGGCCTACACTCGGCAGAGAATAACAGGAGGTGTGGAGTGGAGGGATAGCATGGCCGTCGACGGGGTAGCGTTTCGCTGAGGAGCGCAAAACAACGCCATTGGATGCCGAAGGCTGGAGCAGGTGGTTCCGGCAGCGCTGGGGGAAGAAGACGAGAAATTGAAGAAGAATGCCGGCCGTTGGATGTAAATCCAACGCCTTCTTAGGCTTCGACATACTGGCCCACATGTCAGCCAGTCCATTTGTTTTTTTAGCCCATTTGGTGGGCTGGGTGAAACAATGATGTAGCATCTATGCAGCCCGTTTAAATCCCATTTGCATTTTTCTCGAAATCCACGGAGTTGCTGGGCTGGGTGAAAATATCATGTTGGGCTAGACGGAGAAATGTTATAAAAACATAAACACATGATTGCACGTCAGTAAAATCTTTGCAAGCTTATGTACGCAATCACTAGGAGTTAACTTGGCAAGTTATATATAAACAATTATTATTATTATTTTGTAAGAACTTTCAACTTACGAAATAAAATATCATTTTAATTTGATGAGTTAATAGTATGTGGGGTGTTATTATTTTTTAGGCTAGACGTGGGCAGTTGAGTTGGTTCTAGGGGAATGTACTAGGAGAAAACTCAGTTTACATCGAAAAATAAAGTGGGAGAAAATTCAGAGACCTGCTGGGTCCACCTGAGGAGAGGAATATGTTGGGAGGAAGGAGATTCAAAGCACGGCAGCCGAGTGAACTAGTTTTTTTCATGGACAAGTGAACTAGTTTACATACATAAGCAAATAGCCACTAAAAAGCAATCAGGTTAATGGGTTCTTAAAAGAAATATTTCGGACAAAACAGATAATTACGACACATAGGCTAATGCATGAAACACTCAGATGATAAAGGTGCTTATAAACAGATAAAGTACAACATCTAGACCTTCCTGGCACGCTTGATCATGATGTTGCGGTTGTCCGTGTACTCGTCGGTTACGGGAAGCAGACATGCCCTCATGTCCAAGATCTGCTTGTTCATGTCGTAGCATGCGTATGCGTCCTTGGTCGCGTAGGTTATGTAGGCTAGATTCAGAGGTACCTCCCACGTGTTCAGGTTGTCTTCTTTCATGTTGGCATATCAGGGGTCGATGATGGTCTCAGCGAGGTCAACCACGGAGTCCTTCTCCTGCCCGTTGCTGATGATCTTGTATTGCTTCTGGATGTCGACAAGCTTGTTGCACCAGATGGCCGAATCGTCGCGTTCTTCCTTCTCTCCACCGTAGCGAAGGTGCAGTTGGCACTGCCGATGAAACGAGCGAATGCTCCAGAACCTGGTGCAGCCATAGGACTGAGGCGAGGTAGAGCTTCACCGAGTCTGTATCCTTGGTGTACATCACATTCAACTTGGTGCAGCCATAGGACTGAACGGCGAACTAACTCCTTGATGAAGTCTATATCCAGCAGGCTCACCCCTCGGATCGCCATTGGAGTCTCTTCGAGTGAACGAGTGTGTAGGCGGCGGCAGTAGTTCGTTTTTCAGCTCTTGGGGAACTGGATTCAACAGTAAGCTGAGTGTGTACAGGCGACAACAGTTACTACCCCTCCCTCGTCCGCTGCATGCCCGGCAGAAGATGCACCCTCGGCGCATTCAAACGCCTCCATTAAGAAACCTACTTCGGCCACACATCGGTTCACGAGCGGGTCTGTATTGGTACTATAATAACAGGAGTTAGTGGTCACTTTACTTAAATTTAATTAGCTTTAATAGAAATTTATACTTAAAACAAGCAATGCATTGGCTCGTTCTATTAGTGCCACGGGATCAACATGCACAACAATTAGAATTATTATTCTCAGGACGCACACGATCAGCACATTTGTCGCACTTCCACAAAGATAATACTACCAAGTTTGAACTGTTTGTTATGGTTGCTGTCCTCTGCATCATCATGCCGTGTTTCCAGCTTGCAAGATTCAGAACCAACAAATAAGATCCAAATAATAAATACAACAAAATGCCTACACATCTCATTGATTCCCAGCTTGCAAGATTCAGAACCAACAAATAAGATCCAAATAATAAGTACAACAAAGATGCCTACACATCTCATTGATTCCCAGCTTGCAAGATTCAGAACCAACAAATAAGATTCAAATGATAAGTACAACAAAGATGCCTACACATCTCATTGATTCCCAGCTTGCAAGATTCAGAACCAACCCATTAGAGCCTTTTGATAAAGTGAATATCTGGATTAAATCCATCTTGGCTAGCCATGCCATACAATCGAAGAACTTGGCGAATGCTCTTGACCGTCACAACATCTGTAATTGAGTATTCCCGTTTGCACAGCATGTTTGCACAGCACAAACAAGGAGACAGGAGAGCATGATTTCACTTTAATAGCGGCCTCCTTGAACTCAACCTCCAGCTCCACTAGGATGAGGTCTGCCTGCAGTTCCATGATTCAATTTATGCGCCTTTTCTGCGGTTCACCTGAAATGAAGCAAAGATTGCATCATTCAGCTAGCAAGAAGTACTTGCTTTTGTGAGCTGGCAGGTTCTTCTTTAGTAGTTGCACTAAAATTGAGGAACATTAAGGTTGACTGTCCGGCTCATGTAAGGTGCAACTATAATTTTCTTATCCTTTTGTGCAGTTCCACTAAAATAAAGTGCCATTGTGGTGACAGTGATGGCTCCATCTTGCAAAGGCTAATAAAATGTTGCACGAGATTACCAGCAGAACTTGACGGAGATTTTGGAAACTCCAATCACCATTTTGTGTAGTTCCACCAAAATTGAGAGATGTTGCCCACGTGACATTTTTGTTGAACTGCACAAGACACTCATTCCAAAAAAAAGTGTTTTGTGCAGTTCACCAAAAGGTCACAATAGCAACAAGGTGAAATGGATATCCCTATCTACACAAAATGATAGAAAGTAAACAGTTGTTGGTCAATAAGAATATACGAAACATATACAAAATGAAAATAAGCATCTTAATTATGTTCATGGCAATCACGCAAGGACAGTAGAAATTTTAAAACGTCAACAATGCTTCATGTTACCAGAAGCATTACGATCAACAATGAGATTCCTCAGATATGGGATTACTTTAATGGTGGCATTGCTTGTTTACCAGACACAGTAAATCAACAACAGCTAAAGAGTTGGTTTAAGGGCATGGGACCGTGGGGACACCAAGACACTCAGCAGCGTAAAGGAGCAACTTACTTATCATGCTGGGGAAAACAGCGGGAGTGCCATTTGTAACACAGTTTAATTGCATCTTATCACTGGAGGCATTAGATTAACAATAACACTGGCTAGACATGTCCCTAAGGTAACAATGTGATTGCTTCATTTTACATGCGACCTTACATTAACAACAGCAAAAGGTTAGTATAAGGACATGCGATAGTGGACGCATCAGCACAATGTACCTACAAGGGGGCATAAAGTGGTGATGCCGAGCTTGTTCACGCTATGTGAGGGCAGCAAACCTAATCCTGGAGACCTTTTACTATGTGAGGGCAGCAAACCTAATCCTGGATACCTTTTACTATGTGAGGGCAGCAAATCTAATCCTGAGACCTTTTACTATGTGAGGGCAGCAAATCTAATCCTGAGACCTTTTACTATGTGAGGGCAGCAAATCTAATCCTGGGACCTTTTACTATGTGAGGGCAGCAAATCTAATCCTGAGACCTTTTACTATGTGAGGGCAGCAAATCTAATGCTGGAGACCATTTACTATGTGATGGCAGCAAATCTAATCCTAGACATACTCTGTTGACTTGTCCACCAGCCGCCACTTTCTATCCTTTTTTCAACCAATAATAGATATGTTCCTTATCCAGTTTGTACTGCGTTTTCCCATTATTTCCCTTTTCAACCAAGAGATCGGTTGGGTATCCGGTCTCTACTACTTTCACCATATTATTTCCTCTTTGAATCAAGTCCTAGATTCATGCTACAACTTTCCCCCGTTTCTTCGTTGTTTGAACAAAGCCCTAGATTCGAATGCATGAAGTAGCTTTACCTCTAATAATACTAAAAATTTAGGTGGCTTTGGAAGAGCTGATGGGAGTAGAAAAAGATGCACATGCAGACACGTGGGGAGCTGGGGCAGTAGAGTAAGGCCGCTTTCGAAGAACTTATACCTGAGGGACGCCGGGATGTCGGCGGCGGCAGGTCGGATCTGCGGACAATACGGCAGGGAGGAAGAAGGGTCGGAGGACCTCCCGAGCCGGGCTGTGTCGGAGAGAACGGCACGGGCAGAGGATCGGGCCCCTTCGGCAGCTGTGGGTTTCCTCCCTCGGTGGCGATGACCGCGTGAACGATGCACCTTTTAGTCCTCTACACACACCGGCCGAAGGGATCTGGCCGGATCTGTGACCAGCGGTGAGCAGAGAGAAAATGTCTCTACTGCTGTCTTGTTTATATCTGGAGAGGATGAGAGAATGAAGAGAGAAACCCTAGTAAAGCAAGCGCTCAGGCCCCTGCGTCCATATATAGTGGAGTGATTATCTTTTTTTTCTCCACAACAAGCGTTTCAATTTGTGTACGTGGCATTAAAGAAAAGAAACTCTCTATTTAAGGTGACTACTCTACGACTCCTACTTACTACTACAGTATTGTTCACTTGTGCTCCCCGCCCCTCCATTCATTGAACAATCCCACGGGTGAATAAACATACAGTAAGTACTGTATTTATATAGAACGAACAAGCTCGAACTATTTTCGCGTAGTTAAAAGTTGAGGGCGGGGCTTTTCCCGGGCAGTACGCGCGGCAGTTTTTGGGTAGGCGGTTTGACAGAGAGGCGAGGAGGGTGAGCGAGTGGGGCTGTGCGATTTGACGGTGCGTTACTACTGGAAAGACTTGTGATATGACCACTCACTATAGTCATGAATTACTAGCGCTCCGACCGGGGTGATGCCCCCCTTCCGTTCCGCGCTCTAATCTGGTGCATGACACGTCGACCCGGATGCTGGCTCTCCCACATGTCGAAGTAGTAAGAAGGAGCAAAGAATGATGCGGTATATACTAGTACTATACTACTCCCTCCGTTCCTAAATATAAGTCTTTGCAAAGATTTCACTATGGACCACATACGGAGAAAAATGAGTGAATCTACACATAAAATGCATCTACATACGTATGTGGTCCACAGTGAAATATCTACGAAGACTTATATTTAGGAACGGAGGGAGTACTACTCAGGTCGGAGGAGTGCGAACCACGGCAGCCCAGTGAACCAGCCGTGCGAACCACGGTAGCCCAGTGAACCAGTAGTAGAAAACAATGTGGTGATATGGCCATAAAAAACAATGTGCTACGGTCCACACTATAGCATGTACAGTAACACTCCTCTTTGTTTGGATCCCTGAGTTAGAGCTAGTTTGGGTTGAAATAGCCTCAAATTATTGAAACAAGAGGGGTTAGTTTGAGCTAGTTTGCTCTAACCCAGCTAAAAAACTGGCCCGGTGGAGAGGTTCTAATTGGGTTAGTTATCCTCGGGCCCACTAAAAGAGAACTAAAAAATCTCACCTGCCCGTACCAGATCGCTCTAAAAAAATCTCACCTGCCCGCAGCAGATCGCTCCTCCCCCCTCTCGCACGACTCCTCTCTGTTCCCCATAGCGCCGCCCGCCCAAGCGCCGCTCGCCCTCTCTCTCCTCCAGCCGCCCTCTCCTTCCGGCCTCCGCCGCTCTACTCCGGCCGCCCTCTCCCTCCGACCTTCGAAGGTCACCCCGCTCCCCCTTCACCAGTCGTTTTTCTCCCTCTGTCGTGCGTGGCAGCGGCGCATCTACCAGGGAGGTCGCGAGAGGGGTGAGTTTGTTCGTTCCTTCTCAGTCTCACGGCCATATCATTGATCTTGCTTTCTCTAGCACTGATTCTGATTTGGAAAAGTAGATCCTGATCAAACTTGCTATAGATTTGTGGTGCACGCACGGAATTGTTTGATGCTGCTTGAGGAGGTAATAAATCTTTCTAGAGGCCCAAAGATTCAGGTAACCTTTCTAGGTATTTCAATTTCAGGCTTGCATTATTTTTAGAGGCCCAAAGATTCAGTTAACCTTTCTAGGTATTTCAATTTCAGGCTTGCATTGTTTCTAGAGGCCCAAAGATTCA
Organism: Triticum dicoccoides; assembly: GCF_002162155.2. Classification (NCBI taxonomy): domain Eukaryota; kingdom Viridiplantae; phylum Streptophyta; class Magnoliopsida; order Poales; family Poaceae; genus Triticum; species Triticum dicoccoides. The sequence continues at coordinate 600,627,985 of NC_041381.1, forward strand.
GTTTACCTTTCTAGGTATTTGAGTTTCAGGCTTGCATTATTTCTAGAGGCCCAAAGATTCAGTTCACCTTTCTATGTATTTCAG
>NC_041381.1:600628369-600639637 GCF_002162155.2 Triticum dicoccoides
TTCTAGAGGCCCAAAGATTCAGTTCACCTTTCTAGGTATTTCAGTTTCACGCTTGCATTATTTCTAGAGGCCCAAAGATTCAGTTCACCTTTCTACGTATTTAAGTTTCAGGCTTGCATTATTTCTAGAGGCCCAAAGATTCAGTTCACCTTTCTAGGTATTTCAGTTTCAGGCTTGCATTATTTCTAGAGGCCCAAAGATTCAGTTCACCTTTCTAGGTATTTTAGTTATAGGCTTGCATTATTTCTAGAGGCCCAAAGATTAAGTTCCCAGTCGGCGGCAAGCGGCCCTGCTACCCATGCCGGTGTCGACCTCAACTCGCAAGGGCCGGCGTCAGAGGGGTTCCCGGGGCTTGGGCTCTACAGAGCCTTCCTCCAGAGTGATGATGGCGAGCTCCTCCCTCGGTGCGTGAGGGGATCCGGGCTCCCTCCCTATCGTGAACGACTTCCATGATGAGTTATCTCATTCTTTGTTTCATGAAGTGTTTTTTTATTTTGTGAAGCTTGATTGATGACGTGTATGTTTAAGTGGGATATCTCATTTGTATGGACAAAGTAAAATTTATCATGTTTTGCATGCTTGATTTGTATAGATGGTTCGTTTATGTCAATTGTGAGCGGGAGGAGGACACAGAAGAGCCGGCCACACCAAGAGGGTGCTTGGATCCAAGGGACTTATTTTAGTCTGACTAAAAATAGGGTCCAAAGTAGTCAAATGATTGAGATAGAGCATTTATTGTCAATCTAACCCTGCCATCCATACACCTCTTTGGTTTAGAGTTAGTTCAGGGTTAGAATCTAACTCTAACCTCTAACTGAGTTAGAGTTCTCCTCGTCTCGGTTCATCGCCATCATACTTTCCCCATTCCTGTGTTTTCAGTATCCTGCGAATCAAAGAGGCCCTTTTTTCGGGAAAAATCAAAGAGGCCCTTAGACCGGTTTAGGTCCGGTCATTTTTTATAAACGTGTTATGTCCAAAGTTTAATGAACGTGCTCCGGTTTCCACAAAAATAATCCGATTTCATGTAGTAATTCATTGATTTATTTATTCTTCTGCGGGGGGTTTGCATGTAATTCGTGAGGTCTGAAATGTAAAGTACCCCGGCATATGCTCCGAGTCGTGCATGCACTACGACCCAGATGCTCTATGTCCCACATGTCAGCGAATGGGAGCACGTGGAAATAGCCTAGTAGTACATATAGGAGGATAAATGCGTGAAAAAATATGTATTGTGAAGCGTAGCCACGGTTCGAAAAGGAGACCTAAAGTGATAACAGCTATAGGTCGCACGCACCCAACTAGTGGTACTAGACATACGACTAATTTTTCCCTCAAAAAAAGAGGCACGAGTGCTCAGTACTCCTATTCTATAAACACGAGTCCCATCTGACAACAGCGTCCGTGCTACAGCTAGCTCTCCTCCCTCGTTTCTCCCTTCTAATTCTAAACTCGGCCGATGCCCGGTGGGTGGGGTGGGTTTGCTCAACTACGGCCCCACCTCACAGTGAAAACGTTACGACTGGAATAAAAAATGCCATATACTCCCTCTGTTCATAAATATAAGCCTTTTTAGATACTAGTTCAAATGGAATACAGCATACAGATGTATGAAGACATAGTTTAGAGTGTAGATTCACTCATTTTGCTCCATATGTAGTAGTCACTTGCTGGAATCTTTAGAAAGACTTATATTTGGGAACGGAGGGAGTACTATATTAATAAAACATTAAGGCCACGAGGCGATGCAGTGCTAGTTACAGGAGGCAAGAAGAAGAGATGCATCCATCGACGACGTCCACCTCCTCGACTCAGGGCGTCGGCCCACCAAATGACGCCTAAGTAGCAGCGGCTTTCGTGGCCAGGTCGACGTGGTTCTGAACAATGGCGTCCAAAGATTCCAGCCGCTGGAAGAAGGACAACGTACGCTTGCCTTGTAGTGGCCTATGTAGATGATTTCCTCGTAGACGTGGATGTGCAGGTCGACGGTTTCTTGCATGGCGAGGCGCTGCGTGGCGAGCGCGGCCTCGAGGTGCACATTCTTCGTCACGACCTCCGGCACCTGCAGGGCCACTAGGGCTTGAAAGAGTTCGTCACCATGTAGGCCGATCAGGGTGGCAGGTAATGAGGAGCCTGGGTGCGCGGGCTGGAGCAGTACGGCAAGGTCGTCCGCGCGCTTCTTGATGGCGGTGAACTTGCGGATGGAGTTGACCATCATGTCGTCCATGCAAGAGGCGAAGCTAGCATCGGCAAGGGCTACGATGCCTGCGGTCGCCAGCACCGTCTGGAAACGCTGCACGGTGCGGGGCCGCACGCCGGCGCCTTGGATGATTTGGCACAGCCGACTGCCGCTCGCGTCCATCGCCTCCATAGGTGCTTGTGACTTCTGGTCACTTGGTCTTGGATTGGAGTGAGCAGTGTTACGCAGAGACTCGGGAGTAGATGGATTGGAGTGGTGGGGCGCCTTTATTATATGAGAGTCCAAACTCTGTTGCATTCACATCATGCTGGCTCTAGTCTGCTTCTCCAATTAATTCCCTCTACATGTAATTGAGGATGCATCATTGACCATTCAATGTCTTGGGAACCGCTACCCTCTTCCTCCTTGGCATTGAAGCACCTATGGACCCGTCGACGATGAGGTGCCTATAGTGACTTCGTAAATTTCAAGATGATAGTGTCATGCGTGTGTGCGTTCATAGGGGTTAGTGTATGCGCGTGTATATGAGCGCTTGCGTCTGTACTGTGTAAAAAAACAATGTAAATGCGTGTCAAAAAGAGACTAGTCAGTATACTCAATATTGTGCACCTCGGAGAGGAAAATGATAGAACTAGTACGTATTTACTTACAGTGCAGATTCACTCATTTTGCTCCATATGTACTCCGTCTCGGTGTAGTCTAGTCACTTGTTGAAATCTATAGAAGGGCAAATACTCCTTTCTGGTTTACAGGGCTATACTAGCAAGTAGTTATACGTACTAGTACAATAGTGGGCTCACATAGCAATTTTGTCTCATGCAAGAGCCTGGCTATATGCGTGCTCCAATGTTCGCAACTGCAACGTTCAGTTTGTGCTTGGCTCTTCGCCTCTTTGAGAAAACGAACAATGATGTTACTACTAATGCTTCTATAGTGTTGAATCCACTGCTGCATGTCCGTCCACCGTGAGAGGGACGGATAGCTTGTTGTAGAAGCACTACTAAGCAAAATCTTGTCCTCGTTTGCGAGCAACAGCACGCATGGGAGAGGGAGAAGGCGTGTAGTAAAATCAAGCTTCTCCTCGTTCTATGAGTTGACGCGACACATCATAGCACTGGCCCTACATGCTTGCCTCTAAACTTGGCTGAAAGACCCGTGGTGTACAATATATTTGCTGCAACCTCTAACATTTACCCACCACAAATTAAAATATATGTGGCCATATGCATCATTTTGATGCAGAGGCCGGGGAGTCCCCCCTTTTCGAAAAAAAACAAATTAAAATATATATTCCTGTCTTGACCAGATGAGCGTGCAAACTACAATCACCAGGGTGATAGGTAGGGCCAGAAGACTATTTTAATTTTAAAAAGAACTTCGAGACGGCCACATAGCATGGAGCCGACCCCAACGATTTTAAGCTTACAGGCACGGTACACGCTATCTAGACTACTCTACACATGAAACTGCCACACGAGCGTCCGGGCTACGCTTGGCTCTTCGCCTCTTCAGGAAGTCGAACAATGATGGTGTACTACTGCACTGGAGGAGTACTATAGTACGCTTCTAGTCATCTGACACCGATTGAACTGTTGCATGTCCACCACGTGCGGGGGGGGGGGGAGAGTGTGTAGCGAAAGCTTCTCCTAGTCTTGCCAGCCACCACGCTCATGGGCGAGGGAGGGACGCTCCTGTCTTTGTGTGTATGACAGGTGGGCCCGACAGGTGTGTGGCCAACCTGTCATACAGCCAAAGGCTGGTGCAGTTAAGTCCGCGAGGGAGAGGATAATCAAACTTCTCGTTGATGTACGGTTGATGCGACACATCAAAGCACTACACTCGATATGTTTCAACAATTTAGGGTTACCGATGCATTAATTACAATGCATGCATGCATGTCGTGACTCTCCTTTTCATACTTGCATGTGTTGATTTAATGCACCTTGAAGTAGTACTCCCTCTGATTCCTTTTACTTTGCGCATAACTTTTTCTTGTTTTTCTCAGATTAGTCTGTGCGTCCGTGTTGGTTTCCATCTGTGCCCCCGCTCGATTAGTTCTGCCCCCATTAATCGCGCCAGTTTCCAAAGCAGAAAATGGCTACAGGCAAACACGTGCAGTGCCGGATGCGGCTTGACCGCCTGGGGAAGCCAACTCAAGCGAAAAGGAAGGAGGACCATCCAACCATTGCATGCGCATTTACTGTCGATATTTATGCAGCTTACTCATGTGCAGGGGCAAATTTGTCCAGAAAACTCAAACTACTGCCTTCCTTGGTATGCGAGAGGACAGTTATGCGCAAAGTATAAAATATGTGACGGTAAAGCTTTGTAATACCCTAGCCCAAGCGAGAGATGGTTGTGCATGAGGAGGGCGAGATCATGCAGACGGAACAAGAACCGACGAGGGAGCTCACTAAGGTCTCGATGGACCTCACCGTGCTCCACTGCCCCTTGTGCCTCCGCCCCTTGACGCCTCCAGTGTATGAGGTTTGAATACACCTCGTCCATTCGGCTGATTGAGCAAGGTGCAGGTTTCTTGATGGATGTGATGTTCGATTGATTTCTGCAGTGCAAGGGAGGGCACCTGGCATGCGTGGACTGCTGCGTCGAGAGCCCCAGGAACCAGCAGCAATGCCAGAAGTGCGAGCACGGCGGTGGCTTCGACGTGCGGAACACGACCGTGGACGCCGTCGTTTAGTCGCTGAGGGTGGAGTGCCCGCATGAAGGCTGTGGGCTCTACGTCACTTACCACAAGCTCGCCGATCACCAGAGCGTGTGTCCGCTCGCGCCCTGCAAATGCCCCGCGCCCGTCTGCGGCTACGAAGGCCCGCCACCGGTGCTCTACCACCACATCAGCAACGCGCATCCCATGCCCGTGCACGGGATCCAGTACGGCAAGGTGCTCCAGCTGCAAGTGCCACTGTCGGAGCCACGGCTCTTGCTGTTCACGGAGGAGGACCGCCACGCGGTTTTCTTGGTCAGCGGCGTGCTCGACATTGGCGCACCTATTGCTGTATCGGTCGTCTGCATCAGCGCGGGGGCGTCCCCACTGCCGCACTACTTGGCCAAGCTGTGGGCGAACGGCCCGCCGGGGGAGCCCAAAGGCATGACCGACGCCGTCGAGGTGGAAATGGAGGTGACAAGCAGCAAGGATCCCGGCGACGTCGACATGCAGGAGCTGACCTTCTTGACAGTTCCGCCCATGCTGCAGGTCGGGGCTAAGCTTGTGTCCTTCCACATTCAGATTGACAAGCTCACGTCCTAAATGTTTCGACAGTGCCTTCTGTTTATCTTAGTAATATGCTAGGGATTACCTTGGTCTACTTTAACTTAAGAAATGGTGGGTTTTGGTGGCGATGCAGCAATTACTTCGACATCAGATCAGTAATTTCCAACAGTCAAACAGATATTTTGTGTCTGTTGGATATAAAGTTCCTTTGGGTAAGAAGTACTACGTGTCATCAAAATGGATAAAAGGAGATGTATGTAGACGTATTTTAGTTCTAGATACGTCCCTTTTTATCCATTTTGATGACAAGCACTCCCTCCATTCCACAATACATGCCTTCCATTTGTCAAAAGATAGATGTATCTAGACATGTTTTAGTATATAGGTACATCCATGATAGAGCCAATTGGATGGTTGAGAACACTACAATTTGTAGCTACAGATGCGTGTGTCACTCCTAGATGCAGAGGCCGGGGGTCATCATCCTCCTTTTCGAGAAAAAATAGACGTGTGTGTGAGAGGACGAGTGTGTGCATGCACCTCTTCTCTTTCTATATAACGTACTACTAAACTCAGAGTACAAGTTTTTGTGGGTGGCACGATGGTGCGTGCGAGAAGTCCCAAGAGATAGGTTTAATGCGTCTGAAAAAAGGACTAGCCTAAAGCTCGCCACGTGGGTATTGCTGTCGAACGCCCCATTAACCGTAAGATATGTATATGACGGTGCCAGTTATTGCACGTACACAGCAGTACTCCCTCCTTTCCGGTTTATGGTGAGTGGTGGAATTTTTTTGTAGTTTGCAAAAGCACCTAATTAATGCTCTTGTTTTTCTCAAAAAATTATGTTTATCAATGCATTAATTGCAATGCATGCATGCATAAAGTACATGCATTGGTCAATTTTCTCTTAATACTTGCATGCAATGATTTAATGCACCTTGGAATCTGAACATGTGTTGGAGAACAACCAAATTGAGCCTTATAAAATGGAAAAACTAAAATTTTGAGATAAGCCCTATAAAATCGGAAAGGAGGGAGTAGAAAAAGAAGTACTCCATCCGGGAATAGTGCCGCACTTCGAAACTAGAACCGTCAATAAATTTTGAGCTTGCGTCTCGTCACATTCCAAATTACTCCATGCTATATTGAATTGGAGACCTGTTCACACCGATCACAACCTAAACGGTTTCCCACTTAGGAGCGTATTAGTACCACGCTATATTGAATTCCAAACCTGTTCACACCGATCACAACCTAAATGGTTTCCCACTTAGGAGTGTATTAGTACTCGGTTATAAATACTAGTATGCCAAGATGACTGCACATTCCTCCTCAACTCCTCATCCACAAAAACAAACAAGTCATTCAGCATCCTTCCCTTGCGTCTGCCATGGCCAGCGTGAGTTCTGGGTCGAGAAATTGCCACCAGGGAGAGGCGGGCATGGAAGCGGAAGCACGAGGGATGTCCCGCCTTGCTGCGAGAGCAGCCGACTTGTCCTGCCACGCGGAAGTAGTAGCACAGAGGTCCCGCCGCGCCACTGAAGCAGCACGGAGGTCCCGCCGCGCCGTCGATGCAGCAGACTGGTCCGGCCGCGCTGCGGAAGCAGCAGAGATGTCCCTCCGCGCCACGAATGCAGCAGAGATGTCCCGTCACGCCGCGGCGGCCTGGGAAAATTTCTCGCGGGCAGGCGACGACTGTTACAGGCGCATGCATGCGATCGTCCATAGCCAGATGGATCAAATCTCCGGCTTGGCGAGGTTGTAGGACGATGTGAAAGCCTCGTTTGAACAGGCTACCGGCGTCATCCGGCAACTAAGGGAGGGCAATGAGAGGCTTCGGGCCGAGCGCGACCTGCTGATGGAGAAGATCGTCCGAAGTGCAGACCATTAGGAGGAGACCAGTGCCTTGTTGAAGAGGACCGGCGTCATCGTCGAGAAACTTATGGACGAGAATGACATGCTCCACAACGAGCCCCAAAGGTTGGTGGAGGAATCCGTGGATGTTCTCAAGCAGCATCTTGAGGACACGAAAGATCTTATCGCCGCTCGCCGCAGAGACTAGTTCCCGCGGCCTGCAGCAACGCATCAAGAAAGTAGAGATCAGCGAGCTAGATCCTTGTCTTCCTTCTTCTTTTGCCCTTGTGTATTTCGGGCGTAGCCGCATGTGGCTTTTTTAATTATCTTTCTAATTGTGTAAGACAATTAATCGTCCTTATCTTTCTGTGGAAGATCAATGTCGCGAGGCTGGAATGAAGAAAACTCTTGCTGTGGCGACCCTAGCATTGTTGTTCTTCTAGTTGCTACTGGGCTTCCTTCAGTTTCCTGGTTTCTTTTGATGTAATAATCGGTTTAGGATGTGGATTGTGTTATCGGTTGTGAAATGTTGGGTTCTAGCACGGATGTTTGGCCTTTGTTGGCCTCTTGGGATGTTGCGATTTCAATCTGGTACTCCCTCCGTCTCATAATGTAAGATGTTTTTTGACACTATACTAGTGTCAAAAAGTGTCTTATATTATGGGACGGAGGGAGTAGCTTTTAGTCCTTCGTGTTAGGCTGGAGTTGTGCTGAACTTCTTGTCAATTGTGGTGGTTTTCAGTACTGAAAATCGGAAGGGGCAAGCCCTTCTTTGATCAAAAAAAATCGTCCTTATATATTCATCAGTCTTGCTATAAGTCGTAGTAGATGCTATATAGGTCCGTCGGATCTTACATCAAGATCCGTGCTTTTAGATTTTCTTTTTTCTCTCTTAAATCTCAGTCGAGTGAGACATAGCCACGCCATTAAATAGAGGATCGGGCGCCATTAATGGAGACCTTGGGAGAGAGGTGGACGGCAGATGGAGGTTAAAGGGCTCTCCTCCCGATAAGCACGCGCAGGGGTCTGATCGCACGCCTCTCGTACTCAAATAGCTACCCTGCACGGCGCCTCCTAGCTAATAAAAAATGGGGACGCATGGCGGCACATAAATGGTACTAGTAAGTAGAAATCCCACTGTTTCAATAATACTTGTGTTTCCGATTGTAACGTGACAGCACTTGTTCCAAAATGACTTTGTTGATTGTTAATGTGTGCGCCTTCGCAAATCGGACTGCAAATTTACCACAGCATGTTGGTGCCATGTCATGGCACCAAACCAAGTTTCATTATTTTCATGCGTGTTTTGGATTTACAGGAATTAAAAAACTAAGTTTCTCAATGTTTCCAACCCAGCCACGATGCCCAGAATTTTGAATTTCATTCCCATTTCTTGCATGGAACCTAGAAATTTACCCGAGGACACACATGTGATTTTTCAACCAACTTTGGTGCACTGGAACATGTGCTTGTATTTCAAATTTGAATTATGCACACAAAGGTGACACGTTCCCTCCCAGAACCACGAGCCTTCTTGAGAGAAGCTCTGATTTGCAAGAAGCTTATACCAAAATTTGTTCCTATTCGCCAAATGTTTTTACCACGGCATGGTACTACCATGACATGACACCATGCCAAGTTCATGATTTTAAAACCAAGTTTCTCAATGTTGTCGATCGAGCCACGATGCCCAGATGTTTGAATCTTATTCTAATTTTTTGAATGGGAGTAGAAATTCACCCGAGGACACAAATGTGATTTTTCAACCAACTTTGGTGCACGGGAGAACGTGCTTGTAGTTCAAATTTGAATTATGCACATTAAATGACCAAAAACTCAATTAATGTGTAAATAAGGCCAAACGAAACCGGAATAATTCCAAAATTTAACAGGGCACTCATGTAGTTCTATGTTGCCTTTGTAAATGAACTCAAGGGGGACAACGTATATCGTTTCGCACTCAAAGGTGACACGTTCCCTCTCAGAACCACGAGCCTTCTTGAGAGAAGCTTCGATTTGCAAGAAGCTTATACCAAAATTTGTTCCTATTCGGCCATTTTTTTTACCACAACATGGTAGTACCATGACATGACATCCATGCCAAGTTTCATGATTTTCAGACGTGTTTTGGATTTACAAGAATTTTAAAACCAAGTTTCTCAATGTTCTCGGCCGAGCCACGATGCCCAGATGTCTTAATTTTATTCTCATTTCTTGCATGGGACCTAGAAATTCACCCGAGGACACAAATGTGATTCTTCAACCAACTTTGATGCACGAGAGCATGTGCTTGTAGTTCAAATTTGACTTATGGACATTAAATGACCAGAAACTCAATTAATGTATAAAAAACGACAAACGAACCCGGAATAATTCCAAAATTTAACATGGCACTAATGTAGTTCTATGTTGCCTTTGTTAAGAAACTGAAGGGCGGGGGGCAGCGTATATCGTTTCACACTCAAAGGTGACACGTTCCCTCTTAGAACCACGAGCTTCCAAATCGGCCCAATTTTTTACCACAACATGTTAGTGCCATGACATGACACCATGCCAAGTTTCATGATTTCCAGCCGAGTTTTGGATTTACATGAATTTAAAATCTAAGTTTCTCGATGTTCTCGGCAGAGTCATGACGCCCAGATGTTTGAATTTCATTCTCATTTCTTCCATGGGACCTAGAAATTCAACCAAGGACACACATGTGATTTTTCAACCCACTTTGGTGCACCGGAGCATGTGCATGAAATTCATATTTAGATTATGCACATAAAAGTCTAGAAACTCAATTAATGTATAAAAAGGCCAAATGAACCCGAAATAATTCCAAATTTTAACAGGGCACTCATATAGTTCTATGTTGCCTCTGTAAATAAAATCAGGGGGGAGGCAGTGTATATCGTTTCGCACACAAAGGTGACACGTCCCCTCTCGGAACCACGAGGCTTGTTGAGAGAATCTCCGGTTTTGCAAGAGGCTTATACCAAAACTTGTCCCAATTTAGCCAAAAATTATACGTATGAAAACAGGGTTTAGATTATCCCGAACATCTCGCTACCTAGACCAATAATGTACTATGATTTGAATTCAACATAAAATGGATACAGATATTTGAATTGGAGAGCGTATGGTACATGTAGTTCATAGTGAAATATGATTACTGCTATATGCATATCTTTTTGTTATCAAGATAATATTTAAATTATTGTATAACTTGACAACAATCGTATTCAAATAAGGAAAATTGATTCAAATTTAGTCCATATGGTAGACGACAATATATATGTTCACATGGTGGAGTAAAATGTTCATATATGATGGAAGATCAAAATGTACGACTACATCAATTATAAACCGCAAGGTCACCTAATGATATATTTGAATTCAACATAACGTGGATTCAAAAATTGAAATTCGAGATCATGGAATCTGTAATCATATAAAAAGGGACATTACTCTTTCTTTGGTGGGAATTGATTTGTTTTTTGTTGTTGTTGAGGGAAGTGCGAATCGATTTGGTACTGTGCAGGGTAATCTTGTTCTCCCGAATTTTTTTACATTTTTCTTGTAGTTTTTTCAATGGTATCTATAGCAATATAGTAAAAGGGGACATGACTCTCTTGTGTCTTGTATGATTTTTTTTACACGTTAAGTTTGTTCTGTCGAACAAGGAATCCGCACCTTGTTATCCCGAAATTTTCAAGCTCGAGTATCTTTTGTCTCACCTGCTTTGAAACTCCCGCTTCTTCAACCCGCGCCGCGCCTTGTTATCCCGAAATTTGGACGCGCGCAAGAACTCCCTCCTCATCCGAAATCGCTCTTGCAGCCCAGACACACGAAATCCCCTTTCTACCCCTCAGCCAGAAATGAAGCTCCACATCGCGGTGTCAAAACCGGTGGGGGTACGCTAGTAACTTACCCTACATTTCAGACAAGCGCGTCCCTAAGCTTGGCTCCCCCCCCCCCCTTCGCCCCCCCCCCCCATTCG
>NC_041381.1:600639914-600651412 GCF_002162155.2 Triticum dicoccoides
CGACTACGTCGTCCACTGCAACAGCTCGCCGTCCCTCATCCACCGCACCAGATGAGGATCCGTTGTCGATCTCGTCGTCCCACCGGATCAGCCGCCCCTTCCTCCACCTCCAAGGAGCTACCTCGACGGTCTCATCTATCACGCCACCTCAATCCCCACAGCACCGTCTTGACCTGCCCCGCCGGAACCGCAGCACCCTCACCAATTCCTCCAATGAAGCCGACGCCAACTCGATGCCACCAAGGAGGTTCTGCACTCACCGCTACATTTTATCTTTTATTCGATCTCACGGGGCTTCTGGTGCTCGATACCGAGTAGACATGGCGTCTCCATCGACGGCGCCGTCGCCGGCCACATCATCCACGACGTCTCTCCCCCATGCCGTTGCTTCCTCGACGGTGACTTCCACAACGGCACTAGCTGCAGGTGCTCCAGCTCTTGCTCGCACTGCGGCTCTGTTCTTGTTGTCGTTCACGCTGCTGCATTGCTCCTTCTTTCGTTCGTGCTGCTGCTCTTCTCTTGCTCTCGCTAGCGCTGTTGTTGCTGCTGCACGACCTCCGGCAGCTACAGGAGTTGTTGCTTTAGAACTCGCTTGCGGTTCTACTGCATGACTTGATCTCTGCTAGTTCATTCCTTGCTCGAGCGTCTGCTGATTTAGATCACTGCTTCTCTGCTACTAGTGCTTGAACGCCCTAAACATCTATTGCAATGCTCTGTTACTAGTTCAATCAGTTTCGACAGTAAAATTCAGTTTTGACTGTGAAGTTCATTTTCTTCAGTTAAGTTCAGAATGAACAGTACTTACAGCATCTGTCGGAGCGGCCGTGGCACGGCTGATGCATTTTACATCTAGCACTTTTTGGTGATGTATTTTACATCATCTATTGCAGATGATATTAGGGTCCCACTTCAGATTAAAGTTGTCTATCTTGTCATGCTTCAGCCTCGTTGTCGTACACCTTAGCGGAGCTGCTCCAACGATGGAACTGTCCATCACAGCAGAGCAGTACCCTTGGCGCCGTTTCCAGAGGCCTCGGATCTACTTCCCCGCCTTCGACAGTCACACCAGCATCATCACCATCCTCCACGTCCAACCCAATGATGTTGAGGTCCACAAGGCTATGCCAAAGAGGTTGTACACTCGTCGCATCACTTTGTTTCTCTATTCCTCTGTTCTTCCAATTCATGTGAGCCAAACACCCAGGTTGACTGAAATCATATGTTTCCAAATGCTCTATTTTGCACGTGCATTCCTATCCTATTCCTGTGTTTTTCCTGTCTCTGCATTTATAGAATCCTCCAATTCTAAGGAGCCCTTACATATTTACTTCATTTTCAGATTGGCGTCAAAGAAAACTCTATGTGTTATGTCCTGCTCCTGCCGTGTCGTCATCCACCCCACCTGAGGTGCACCATCGATAGAAGCGTTCACTGCAGCAAAGATCCCCCCTGCAGACTTTCTTTCGCCGCCTCAGATCATCTTCCCCATTGCCGGCAGCCATGCCAACTGCATTACCATCATCGACTGAGCAGATGAACCTGAGGACTACACATTTTTGGAAGAGAGGTCGCAGTCTTTCGTGTTTGCTTATGTTATACATCGGTTATTATTACCTGCTACTTTATCGTTCAATCTTGAGTTTTGAATTGCCCATGGGTCTCATATTGAGCCAGCAACGAACAGTATCTGTCTACTATCTGGTTCATCTGGGGTCTTCTATGTGGTTCATGTTGGGTGGGCAACAAACAATAGATGATCCATTGTCTATCTTTTTAAACTGAAGCTATAATCTACCTGCTATCATTAGTTTTGGATCCATCCACTCGTTTGCTACCATCAGTCTTGATTTTTGAATGCACCCCTTAGGCCTTACAAAATCTAACTATTTTTTTATTATGCATGTCAGATATTGTACACAATCGTACTGAACATGTAGAGAAAAAGAGAAGACCGTTGCGTGCGAATATAATGTCATGCAGACGCTGCTCCATGGTGGGCGAAGTGCCCCCCCTCTCCTGCATTTCCAGATTGTATTCCAGAGGAAGATAACTATTCATATGGAGATTCAAAAGGAGCCGACCATGCCTGTTTACCACCTGAGGTGTTTGGTCTAACCTGGCATGCTGATGTTGGTCATATCATGCATATGGCGCCTTGCATTGCTTACATTATACATCTTATATGTCATCAGCTTAGTTTAGATTTGCTTTGTGTGAATGCCACCTGTTTGGTTTCTATATCATACTCCCACCATTCCTAAATATTTGTCTTTTTAGAGATTTCAACAAGTGACTACATACGGAACAAAATGAGTGAATCTACACTCTAAAATATGTCTATATACATCCGTATGTGGTAGTCCATTTGAAATCTCTAAGAAGACAAATATTTAGGAATAGAGGGAGTATATGGGAATTATGCAATGCCATCTTCTTTAGCCAGGCATCATATACGTGAATCATGCAATGCCATCCTGTTTAGCCAGTCATCGTATATGTGAATTGTATCATGCCATATTTTTTCCATAATGTATTCCATTTGTCAACAATGTTTACACATTCATCTACTCTTCCTGTGCATCAGCCATTTGAGTCGGTCATGGGAAAATCTGGAGTGAAAACAAGGTCTTCTGAGCAGTCAGTGCTACCTGTCGATGCAGATTTCTTGCTGGTTACAGATAGCTCCTCAGAGGAGGATTCAGAGAGAGATGACCAGTCGTATTCCCCTCCGAGGTGCATGCTCTAACATGGATGGGTTATATTGCTCATATCATGCATATGGTGTCGTGCATTGCCATGCCATCTGCTTAGATTAGACATGCTTTGTGTGAATGCCTCCTGTTTGCTTTCTATATCAGATATGTGAATTATGCAATGCCATGTTTTTCAGCCAGTTATCATATATGTGAATTATGCACCGCCATGGAGCCAGGCATCATATATGTGAATTATCTCATGCCATCTTTTTTTTCATTGTGTATTCCATTTGTCGACAATCTGTGTATATTGAACTACTCTTCATGTGTATCAGCCATTTGAGCCGGTTATGGAAAAATCTGGAGTGAAAACAAGGTCTTCAGAGCAGGCAATGGTACCTGTTGAAGCATATATCTCGATGGTTACATGGAGCTCCTCAAAGGAGGATTCAGAGACAGATGACCTGTCCTATATCCCACCTAAGGTGTATGCTCTAAGTTGCAATGTTTATATTTCTCATATGATGCATATGGTGTATTGCATTGCTTAGTTTAGACATGATATGCACAATATTGAATTCTATCTGCTTAGTTTAGAGATCATACATGCGAGTGCCAGCTGCTTAGTATATGAATCAATTATGTCAATTATATCATGCCATCCTGTATACTTAGACAACATGTATGTGAATTATTTCATCCCAGCCTATTTTAGAAAGACATCATATAGTTTTGTCATGTCATCTTGTTTAGGTACTCATCATATGTTGAATTATGCCATTATATCCTGTTAAGTTATCCATCATATATCTGAAACTGTGTCATGCTATCCTGTTTAGTTAGGCATCATATATGTGAAATTGTGTCATGCTGTCCTGTTTGGTTAAACAACATATATGTGAATTACCACATCTGTCTATCATACAATGTCTGTACGTTGAATTTCTTTTCTTGTTTATCAGCCATTTGAATTGGAGGGGGTGATGGAAGTATCTAAGGGAGCAAAAACCCGTTCTTCACAAAAGACAGTGCTACCCGTCGATGCAGATAGAACCATGGTTGTACTAGCCCACAAACTAGCCCCACCACACATAATCGAGACTCTTCCAGATTGCACACTTACACCGTTGGGCAGAGAACTAGCTACAACCCATCGAACCGCAACCCCAGCGGATAGTAACCCACTTATAGTTGACAAATCACCATGTCCACCACAGAGTACCCCCACACGAGCAGTTTGTACAGCTCCTGCAGTGCCCAAAGCATGAAGACCACCACAGCTAACCCAAACTCCACGTTTAAAGCAGAAGAGCAACTGTTCTCAGGTCATATTCCGTAGCTATGGTCCATACTCCTTTGATGTTGCATCACTATATTTACTCATACCAACTACTTTCGAATTTGAAGGATTCAATTGAAACTCCAATGGCGCAACAGGTATGTTTTAAACCTATTTCTTTAACTGGATTGCTATTCTAACTTCTTGCTCTATGTTGATTTCAGTTTAAGTTGTATAAACAGTTATGTACTCATGTGATGCACATTACAAGTGCTGCCAATGATGTGTAGTTTATCACACTTATATTCTGTCTATGCTGCTGTGTCTTAAAAATATATGAGTTGAACTGTGTCTCTATCTTGATTAGGGAACATAAACTAGAATGATATGGATAATACAGTGACCATAGTACATAGATATATGTTTGTTTCATGTTGTTATCCTGCCCACCTTACTACTGAACCGGTTTACCAAAATGAGTTTGGTATACTACAAGCTAAACCTGTGATGTGTCTGCTTGTTTCTCTTGTAGTATGCAAATAGAATATTGGAGAAGAGCACCCCACTATGCAATGGTAGAGAAAGTAATGTAGATAAGTTTCAAGATAGTGAGACAACCCTGTTGTTCTCCAAGAAAGGTGATAAAAATGATCTTGTAGACAGTGAGAAAACCCCACAGTCATGCGTTGATGTAGTGTTCGAGTTACTGGCCAGTACCGCTGGCACAAGCTCTTCGAACTCGCTGCCTGAATCACTTCGGCTTCTTCAGTCTCAGCTACAAGCTGAAAGGCATCAGTCAGCTGTGCTGCAGCAAGAAGTCGAAGGACTGAGGAAGTCCCTGCAGAATTCAGATGCGTACTTTCTTGTGCAACAGCAAGCGCTGGAGGATTTAAGCGCCAAACAAGAGAAAGTTAATAAGCTTGCTAAGCATCTTGCCAGCATTATGGGTACCCAGGATATTGTTTCTTGAACTCTTCTGAAGTGGTTTCAGTTCTGGACTTGTTTTGCTGCGGCGTTTATATGCAGCTGTGTTCCCTATATTAGCACTGGTGGTGAACTTTGATGCCCAGTGGATGTAATATGTGTAATAGCCGTGATAGCCTAGCATAAGTTGCTTGCTTATTTATTTCCTTTTTTTGACCAAAGAACAGTAGTGCAACAACCCTACTGTGTGTCATTTTTCATTAATAATGAAGAAACCAATAAAATTGTCTTACAATGGTTGTTGGGGAAACAACCAGAACATGAAGAAAATACAAGATAAAGGACAATGAAAAGAAAAGGCAGTCTACATAATTGAAACTAAATGTTGTCAATCCAGGATGACATGCCATCTTTCAAAGACGGTTTAGCTCTCAACATGGTAATCTTGAAAGATCTGATAAAATCAGACTTGCATTCATAAATTGAGCAAGGAATCCCCTCAAATATCATCCCATTTCTTTGGTTCCAAATGCTCCAACAGCCCACTATCATAATTTCCATGAAATGTTTGATTTTGTATCTGTGGTTGGCATCCATGATCATACTATGAATATCCAAGTCTGAATTCCATTCAAATCCAATGTCCCACCAGAATCCTTGGCTAAATGGGCAAGTGAATAGGAGGTGCATTCTGTCTTCCATGTCTTCAGCATTACATAATACACATGTAGTGGAATCAAGATGCATGCTCTTTCTAGTTAAGAGGTCACATGTGTTTATCCTGTCATGAAGCATAAGCCAGCAGAAAAATTTATGTTTAGGAAGGCAGCATGATTTCCATATCCATTTAAAAGTATCTACAGCATCTTCACCCTTCATAAGTGATTGATAGATCATCTTGGTCATGCTTTTAATGTTACTCCCATTGAAATTCCAAATGTCATGATCCTGGTTGTGTCTGATGGCATTCAATTCACCAGAAAGTTGATGAAATTGCTGATGTGCTTCAATGGATAGGGGTAGTTGAAATAGATTATACAAATTATCCATATTCTTGGCATCCTTGATAGATATATTTTCCTTATAAGTAAAAGAGTGTAGCTCAGGAAACTTTAGCTTCATAATGTCACCATTCCATTTATCCTCCCATAGCATATTAGTATCCCCAGATTTAATATCACAAAATGTCATATCTCTGAACTCATCATACTTTTTCATGCAATCTCTCCACCAAAAAGAGCCTTTGTTCCTGTTAGTATGAGGGGCTTCATTATTATGATAATAGGCCTCCCAGATTAGTTTAACCCAAGGTGTATCCATCTTGTTGTAGAATTTATAAAGGTGCTTAATAAGAAGGGTGTCTTGTTTATTTGTTTGCTTGTAGTCAGTGCAATTGTTTTTCCGCGGTTGGCTAGTGGCTGCAATAACCTATTTTTTAAAACTATGCCACAATAACCATGGGCTAATATTTAGTGTAGTGACACTGGGCCTCCTACAGGTCATAGAAATAGTGGGCCTTCTACGGGCTGTAGAAACAGTAGGCCTTCTACGGGCCGTAGAAACATTGGGCCTTCTACGGGCCGTAGAAACAATGGGCCTTCTATGGGCCGTATCATCAATGGGCCTTATACGGGCCGTATGATTGATTGGCCAAACATGGGCCAATAACAGGCCGCATTATGGCCGTAAACGGGCTAGAGTTGGAATCGTCCGTTCATGGGCCGACCATAACGGGCCATCGTTAATAGGCTATATTTGATGACGCTATGAAAACGGCTCAATGTATTAACGGACCACAAACGGGCCGACTGTAACCACGGGCTAAATTTGGCCCACAAGCAGAAAATGACAGTAACGGGCTGTAAGTAAATGAATGCTCGAAATGAGCCCAAGAATAAATGGGCTATGAGAAGGACGAAAGATAACATAGGCTGGAAACAGCCCAACTGAATAATGGGCCCTTAATGGGTATAAAGTGATACACTGTTCATTACGGGCCAGTTTCACAACGGGGCATTAATGGGTCTAAAGTGATACACTGTTCATTGCGGGCCAGTTTCACCACGGGCCGTTAATAGGCCAAGAGTTACATAGGGCCTCATATGGGCCGAAAGACGTTATGGGCCATACATGGGCCAGAAGTGAAAACGGGCTGGAATCATATTGGATGGCCCAGATGACGCTACTGGGCCTAATTCGGATAGGGCGTAGCGGGCCTTGGGTTAGCGGGCTGTAAATGGGCTATATGCGAACAGGCCGTTAACAGGCTTTCAATGGGCCGACCCGTCACCTTTTGACCAAGTCAAACGGGCCGGCCTTTTCACAGGAATGGGCCTCTGTTGGGTCGTGCCACGTGTCGACGTATCATAGGTGCCTTTTGTCCAATGAGTGGATGACATCTGTCCCAACAACGAGCCGACACGTGTTTCCTCCAGCCAATGATGATTTTACACGTGGGAAATCCCCATTGGTCGGGGTTGTTAACGGGTTATCGGATCCAAAACTCGACCTGATAGCTTAACGGCATTCCATTACGGTGGATGCCACGTGTCAGTCACCCTTGACGAAAGCACTTCTATGACATGCGATTTATCGTCATGAAAGTGGACACTTCCGTGATGATAATTTTGGTAATGTCATGGAACACTTCTACGACAGCACAGGTATGACTATCTTGATTCTGTCATAAATTTGTCATGGATGTACATGCATGACAAAAAACGCGACCTACTGTGACAAACACGTATCACCACGGAAGTGTATTTTTTTGTAGTGCTTGCTGCACCTTATTTACTTTCATTGCTTGTTACCCGCTACAAATTATCTTATCACAAAACTATCTGTTACCTACAATTTCAGTGCTTGCAGAGAATACCTTACTGAAACCGCTTGTCATTTCCTTCTGCTCCTCGTTGGGTTCGACACTCTTACTTATCGAAAGGACTACGATAGATCCCCTATACTTGTGGGTCATCAAGACTCTTTTCTGGCGCTGTTGCCGGGGAGTGAAGCGCCTTTGGTGAGTGGAACTTGATAAGGAAACATTTAGATAGTGTGCTGAAATTTTCTGTCATTTGTTACTATGGAAACTAATCCTTTGAGGGGCTTGTTCTGGGCATCTTCGCCCCGACCAGTAGAGCAAAGAGTTTCTCCTCAACCTACAGAACCTATTGAAAATGTTCACTTTGAGATTCCTTCGGGTATGATAGAGAAACTGCTACCTAATCCCTTTGCAGGAGATGGAACATTGCATCCCGATCTACACCTTATCTATGTGGATAAAGTTTGTGGATTATTTAAGCTTGCAGGTATTCCCGATGATGTTGTCAAGAGGAAGGTCTTCCCTTTATCTTTGAAGGGAGACGCATTGACATGGTATAGGCTACGTGATGATACGGGATCTTGGAATTATAAACGATTGAAGTTGAAATTTCACCAGAAGTTCTATCCTATGCATCTTGTTCATCGTGATCATAATTACATATATAATTTCTGGCCTAGCGAAGGAGAAAGCATCGCTCAAGCTTGGTGGGAGGCTTAAGTCAATGTTATATTCATGCCCCAATCATGAGCTCTCTAGAGATATGATTATTCAAAAAAAATATGCTCTTCCATTAGAACCCCTCTTTCTCCGTGCTTGGTCCAACAGTTATAGTCGGACATGAAACCGGACGTAAACAGGTGGACGTGAATGGTTCTTGAGTTAGATTAATTACTACAATTCTTACAGACAGCACATGGACAACACAAAAAACCATCCGGTCGCTTGTTTGCCTCAATCGAAAGCAGAAAAGTATGCACGCCATTAATGAACTGGGGAGAGCATCGGTCAGCGTACATCCATTGCCGACTCATCTTCATTACACAACACCAAATTAATACAAGTCCATACACACTTATTCTCATAAAACAACATACAGACTCTCTAGCTAAAGCATTTAAATGCAACAAAAAATGCGATCAAGATCGCAACTAAGGTAACAATTGATCCAACAGCATAATGATACCAAGCCTCATTATCAATTGCATATTTTCTAGTCTTTCTAATCGTCAAGCGCATTGCATCCATCTTGATCTTGTGATTATCGATGACATCGGCAACATACAACTCCAGTTTCATCTTCTCTTCTTTAATTCTTTTCAATTTTTCTTTCAAATACTCATTTTCCTTTTCAACTAAATTTAACTTCTCGACAAGAGAGTCGGTTGTAATTTCCGGTTCACATACCTCCTAGATAAAAATATCTAGGTCAACTTGATGGGCATAATTGTCATAAACACGAAATGCAACAAATAGTTATAAAAGAGAATATACCACATCCGAATCATAAACCGGACGAGGGCCGACGGGGACGGATATCAAAACCATGCTAATATGTATAACAAACAACGTACGTGTAAGAAAATTATACAAGTAACTATCTAAATCACACGAACATGATTTTTTTTATAAAAAGGATAAGAACAAGAGGCTCATCAAGGTGGTGCAGGCGACAGGACGGTGCGGGCGATCAGCGGTGGTTAGGACGGGGACGGGAAGGCACTAAGTAAACCACACCTACATATGCAAACTAAGAAGTTAATTTGAGCTCAAATTGCATATAAATCAAATAAACTACCACATCCCAAACTAAAACGCATAAATAACTATATTTATAGAGCATTGCACGAGCTAATCTAGCAATGAAAGATGAAAGGACAAAGTTGCTAACATTTGTGAACACTTGGATGGATGGGGGGCCTTCAAATCTTGACAAATTTTGGCAAAAATGAAGGATGAGCTCGAGCAAAGGGAAAGAACAAAGGAGAGGAATGAAAGGGGAAAACAAAGAGAAATGGGCTCGGGCTCGACAAAGGGTTTATATAGGGGCACATTTTGTACCGGTTGCTTATACAAACCGGGACTAAAGATGCACCTCTAGTCCCGGTTTGTGACACGAACCGGGACTAAATATGCTCGTGGGGGCTCAAACCTGACACCAGCCTATCACCCCTTTAGACCCGGTTCGTGGCATGAACCAGGACTAGACGTTCAACATGAACCGGGACTAATGATGCCCACCCCCTAGCCGTTAGAACCGGGACTAATAGTCACATTAGTACCGGGCCGTTATCAAACCGGGACTAACGGGCCTCACGTAAAGTCATTTTCCTACTAGTGTCTGTGCACACCGAATGAATGGTTGTAGATTCTTCTGTAAAGATCTTACTTTAATAAAACATTTTAAAGCACTTGGTATTCTCTAGGGAACAATGAGTTAGATTTATATGATGTCAAAAAAATGAGTTAGATTTATCTAGAACACTGTGTATTGCAGTTGTGGCTACTTGTGGGACAGATCACGGAGCAAATGGTGGCTAGCAAAAATACTCTCTCATATCTAACCTGCTACACATATTTGTATTGTACTACGGGAGCTAACTTGTTGATCACAAGGACTCACGCCTCGCAAATAACTCCAAAATATTTCGATATCAGAATTTCATATGTCTGATACTCAGATCTAACATAAAAGACAAGCTTTCATTGATTCCCAACGTTGATATCATCAAGAGAGCAACTCGAAGTCATCGCTCAAATGCTCTACAGGACTGACAGGCTAATTTTACAATTTTTTTTAAGGAATATTCCATTTTTCTACAGCAAGGAGCTTAGTATTTACTGAAAACAAATAAAAAATATTGAACGGGCATACTTTATGGTAACATAAGAGCCATACATTCAATCAACGTAGTGGCTTATCTAGATTTTGTTTGCAAGTATGACAACATGGGTGCCATCAAAAGACAAGTGGGCATAATTAATTTTCTGAATTTACCAAGCCATAATTGTATCGAGAAATCTAACCACCAGTCGGCAGGATTTTAGTAATAGATCCGAACGACTCCTTTGCCGTTCGATCCGAATCATGCGGGCGCGCGCTCGTCTTTCCTCTTTCCCGATTTTCGTCTTCCCTCTTTCCTTATTTTCTGGTTTCAGTTTCCTATTCTATCAGTAGTAATTAACGTTTCCTTTAAAATTGCACCTGCCACATTTGCACTGCTTCAATCCTGGCCCGATTGTTGCTCCCACCCCGAAATCTCGCAATAATTAATGCTGGATTAATTAGCATGCATGCCGCACCATTTTTACGGGATTATTAAAGCAGCGGTCAAAAATATAGGTCATTCACGGGATTTGATCCTTAGTCGTTGGTTTAGTACATTTGCCCACCAACCACCTATTGTATGTCTAGTCCTTGTGCAGATGAAAGAGTATTTTCATGGTTGACTTTTCGTTTTTATATTACCATTATAGAAAAAACCATTTATGTAGTGCTATTAGAGTGGAACAAAATTCACCTCGCATGGCTATGATGGTCTCGCCGCAAAACGCCCCGATGGTGCCGACGGACAATGTTAATACGATAGGGTGAATATGTATAAAGCATGATAATTTACACATAGCACATCTAATAACTTGCATACAAACACTATGATAACTTTGACAGGAGTGGGAGGTTGTTGAGACCATACCCCTGATAACTTCTATGTGAAGAGCATGCTAATTTACGCATCATTTAGCTGATAACATGTGTACAGACACTATGATAACTTTT